>NC_026148.1:11378695-11400521 GCF_000512975.1 Sesamum indicum | reverse complement strand
CCACCCCAACTATTCCACCATATTTTCCACCCCTTTATAACCCAACCCCCTCACTCCTTCTTTTCCACTCAAACCAACTTTGAGTTCAGACCAACCAATCAAGACTAGCTAGAAATCAAAACCCTTTTACTTTTCTGCGAGATCTTTCAGATAACAATGGCCTCGCCTGATGAAAGTTCAGCCCTGGAAATCATACGCCAGCACCTTCTTGATGATTCTGCCTTCTTGCAAACCTATTGTTCATCTCCTGTTTTTGACTCGGATAATTCCCAGATTTCAAGAACCTCAAGCAATTCGAGTTCTGTTCTCTCTGAACTGACCAACAGCTCTACATCTTCTTCCTCCGTTGAGCAAAGTTCTTCTGTTTTCATGCCTGTCTTTACAGCTACCAGTAATCTTGAATTCTCCGGCTTCTTCAGATCAGAAGCTGCGCCTGAATTCTTGGAGTTTGAAACCAAGCCACGAATTCTGTGTAGTAGTTCGGACCCTATGAAGCAGAAGAACTTCAGCGAGAGGAAGCCGTCACTCAACATAGCCATTCCGACAGTGAGCAAGAAAGTGGAGTGGGATCAGAATTTCGATGCTTCTTTCAAAGTGCAGAAGGTGGCTGAGAGAAAGGTTGAAGCGAACTCCGCCGACCGGAGACATTACAGAGGCGTCAGGCAGAGGCCCTGGGGGAAGTTTGCGGCGGAGATACGTGACCCTAACAGGAAGGGAACCCGGGTTTGGCTCGGAACGTTCGACACGGCGGTGGAGGCGGCGAGAGCCTATGACAGGGCGGCGTTCAAGCTGAGGGGCAGCAAAGCCATACTGAATTTCCCTCTTGAAATTGGAACTTCAAACCCTTTGCCGCAGAATGAGGCCGCGCCGGCGGCAGGTTGCCGGAAGAGAAAGACGGAGTGGGAGTGTGAAGAAAGGGAGAAGAAAGAAGTTAAGAGGAGAGAAGAAATTCGGGAAGTTAAAACTGAGAGTGAAGCAACGGCGGCAGTCCCATTAACGCCGTCGAGTTGGACGGCCGTTTGGGATGGCGGAGATGGAAAGGGAATATTTGAAGTTCCGCCGCTGTCGCCGTTATCTCCTCATCCAAGTTTGGGTTACTCAAGGCTGATGGTTATTTGAACTTAGGACTCAAATGCACCTGACGCAAAAAGTCTGGGGTGATTTAGGGGTTTCTGAAAGTTTAGGGGAGAAAAAAAGGAATAGTGACTTTGGTTCTTAATCTAATGTATAAAATAATAATAATAAATAATAATTTGTAGATATAGGATAATGTAGTGTAAGAGTTGTTTGATTTATTTATTCGTTTGTATGAGGTGGAAGCACGTTTCTACATATGAAAGTGACAACTTTGGTTAATTATCTTCCAAATCCAACGTCTTTATTTGTTTTTTGCTTTTGCCAACTAACAGAAAAGGACCAACCACGCCTTAATCTAATAGTTAAGATTGAGGTCATTAATTCGAATCTTATAAATATGTGAATATTTATTTCACTTATTATAATTTATTTATAATTATATTAACTAAATCGAAAGATATTATAATTTGTTGTTTATTGTTTTTAGTATATTGATTTATTAGTTGAATTGCCTCACAGCCTTATCATTTTGATAAAACCTAAATTTGTAAAAATAGTCAGAGTGAATTATGTCAATATTTTTTTAAATTAGATCTAATTACGTAAATACATTTTATTTTTATAAAATTATATGTAAATCTCTTAAGAGGGTGTTATTGGAATGTGTCTTAGGAAGCATTTCGGGTAAATTTTGCTACTGAACGAAAGGTGTACTAATAATTACAACTATAATTTCAAAAAGTATATTTATTATATGCAAAGAGTTAGAAGTTGTTTGTGCAATTAGAACTAATTACCTTATAAAATATCAATGTAATTCACCCTAATTGAGACGCTGAACTAAAATCCATTTTTGATAATTAATAACTCTTTGGTAATTCATCGAAAATTGAAATTAATTACCAATAAATCAACTTTATTGATATAAATATAAATGTATTTTAATAGTATTTGCGAGAGTTTTGAACTGATGTTTTTCAACTTTTGATTAAAAAAAATATTTGAAAAGTATTTTGGATGCTAATGTTTGCTTTTAAAATTGATAAAAAAGAAAAAATACTTTTAAACCAATTAGGGTTGTAAGTTCGAATCAATTTTTTTAAATAAAATAAAATTTTATTTTTTACTATTTTACTCTTATTATAATAATTTAATTGGAACAAATCTCATAAGAACCCTCTACAATTTACCATACAAATTTCAACAAGAAGTTGCTAGTTTCTTTCACCAATTCAAGTTGCACGACTTCATTAATTGCAACTTGTATGATACTATTATTAATATTTTGTCTGGTATGATGATTATTTCTAAGGACCATAATCCTAAAAATAACGAGTTGCATAATAATATCTTATTTAACTTTTTATCACACCGTTTTAAAAAAATTCTGGACTAACGACATAAGTCATTAAAAGAAATATGGCTTTTACTATGGTTAAAAATAAAAAATTGTGATGGATATAATTTATTATGGTTGTGCAAAAACTATTAGCCGTTGTTTCTGCAAGCAAGGCCTAAATATTTGATATAGCAAAAAATATAATAAATATTTTAGACATAGGTAAAATCATAAAGAATATTAACTAATTGTGGTTAAAACTAAAATTTGCGCATCGATTTTATCTGATCACGGTGATAGTATATTATTTTGCTATAAGTTTTAAACCGTAGCGATTAGTAGCGTAGAGAATAATTAATTTTTTATTTTAGTTTTTGGTGAAAATCAAAACAAACTATGATATGCATGTACTAAATAATCCAAATTAAGTGGGATGATCCATATTTACATGACCCAAAATTCGACAAGGTATATAAATGAAATTAATAATTATTTGACCTTACCAATGATGCAGTAAAGAAAAAAGAATAAGTAGGTTGAGTTGGAAAGTTAAAAAAGTATAAGGAGCAAAATGATATAATCAAAGAATGTTCGTGGATGGTAGAAACTAAGGCTTCGCATTACTTTTCAACAACACTGAAAAAAATTGTATGTACAATTAGGAGTCGTGTTTACGAACCATGTCTCAATTTAACGGTTAAAGTTGAGATCCGATGAATAAGTTCAAAGTTATATAGGTCGAGTCTCACTAGACATGTAAATATTTATAATTTGAGTATTTTGACGCTTATTTTTTTTAGATTTATAGAATAAAAAAATGTGTGGTGGAGGAAAACAATAGTCTATGCTCTAGCTAATTATGTGCATGTAGGAGCAAGTTGCATTGAAATTAAAATCTGCGTGTAATATCTAGGTGCGTATTAGGGGTTTTGGACATACAAGTCCATCGTTTTTATAAACTACGTATGCGTGTCTTAGCTCTACGTCATTATGAAGATTTGCAACTATTTCTAGTTCAATCTTTTCACTAAAATAATATCAATCTTTTTCAAAATATCGCAAGAAAAAATAATACTAAACACTCGTCACATGCATCCCGACATATTTTAAAATTTTTGAAAATTTAGATTTCGTTTTTCAATCTATTTAAAAACGATTACAGACGGGGCGGAGCGTATCACACTAGAGGAAATATATCATTTAATAATGGTTAATTGTCGTGATTAAGAATAAATAGTCGTAGTAAACTATTATTGACGAGGGTTAAGCAATGATTGTTGGTTGTGGTTTTTACGAGTGCGATTAAGATATTTGTTTTGGTTCATAGATATGAAGAAAATAACTTTTTGTGACGAATAATTTTCTGTTTAATAATAAATATTTATCATAGTTTTAATTTATAATTATTAAAATTATAGCGAATAATAAATTTTATTCCAAAGTCGTCAATTTTAGAGTAGGAGAGTGGTCCAGCATTCTTATAATAATGGAGCTCTATGGCCCGGGGAATAACCAGCAGCCGCTAAAAACAAAAGTTGCTATGTCATATTCAATCAATTTAATGTTTTTTCTTTTTTATAATAAATTATATTTTTTCTTGTCATTATTAATCCATTTTCTCTCTCTTTTTTTTTTGGCTGGAATCCACATCATTATTATATAATTCAATACATTTAAATTTAAATAGTAATTTAATATTTTAATATTTTTAAATTAATTAATATATTCAAAGTAAATAAAAAAAATAAGACACTGCTATTAGAAGTAAACTATGTACCACATTCATGGGATTCGAAAAAATCCACAACCTCTTGATTGTAAGGCCTCAATCTCACCACTCGAACAACGCCTCATTGGCTGATCTAATCGTTTTATTATCATCGTTTATTGCATTGTCTGACGGTCGATTGAGCTTAATCAACTGGCAAACTATTATGGTTGGCAAAATGTGATTTGCTTAAAGAGTCAATTAATTTTATTAGAAATTTTAGAGTATGTGAATTTAAAGTTAGTTGATTGTATTAGTTTTCTGATTAGCTATTCATCTTATCTTATTTTAAATATAATTATATAATATAATAAAAATTTAAATTACGCACACATATCGAGTGTGCTTAATTTGTAAATAGTTAGTTTCTAATCGCACACTAGTACGAGGTCTTAGGTTGGTGACGTAGACAATTAACTAATTATATATATTTAGTGTTTAAAGTTTTAAGTGGTAATTAATTAATTAAGAACTAATGACAAAAGTTGTGCATTAAATTATCACTAAAGTTAAATATCAGTTACACATATATAGTGACAATAATTACGTACCGTAGTCGTAGTGTTCTCTTTTTAAGAAACACATTTATATATTAAAAATTTATTATATCATTCAATACATAAAGATTTAAAAAATGACCAATACATTAATAATTCAAGTTGACGAATATATCCACATGGGATAAAATTATAATATTTATATATAATCATCAAATTTATGAAATTCGATTAATTATTAATTATGAGACCTCAATTTCACGAAGGTAGGGTTGCAACACAGGGAGAATTGATCAAGGGTAAAACAAACCACATACAAGTTGAAACCAACAATCATACACACGAAGATGGCTTACTTTTTACTTATTAATTATTGGAGCAATTAATTAAAATAATAATTATTTGACCTTGAGTTATAATTAACAAACCCTAAGTTGTCCATATTTATTATTCCCTATATATGTAAGGATTGTCATATATATACTATTATTTAATTATTTATTTATTAATTAATATTCTGACGCATGAAATCTGTGCTTGACAATTTCAGCAAATGTAACAAAAAGAATTGGACTTTTGGGTTCTGTCGTACTACAAGAAAAATATATTATTACTATTAAAATATTTTGTCAATACCCAAAATTATAAAATAATTTATATTTACCGATTAATATGATCAATTTTAAATATTTTAACTGGAGTTATGTGGTCTTAATTGTTAATATTTGAATGATTAGTAAAATGACAATCGATTTAATTCCAATACAATCATATTTATTATTATTAATTTGTCGCTCTCTATGCACCTGTCACTGATTATGTATAATAACAATTTTATATATAATTTTATTAATCACTAATTACATCACTGATGATATATATAATGTTTGGACAATCCTTGTCTTTAATAAAATTTGAGAAAATGACTGCTGAAAAGAAAAGAAAGTCAATTTTTTATATTGTCACTTGAAATTTTTATTACTAATATTATGTTCTTGTATAGTAATTAAGATAAACAAAAAAAATTAAATAAAAGAAAGCTGTTGGTACCTTATTAGAAAAAAATTATTATTGATTATAATATTAATGGCAATGGCTAAAAATTTTGATAATCATATTAATTACAGTTAAATAAAATTAATGCAAAAAACTAGTTTTTTTCCATCATGAAAAATTATTTGCTACAGTTATGAGCTATAGTAAAACTATTTGCCATGGCAAATGTTGTAGCTACAACCGTTGCGTGGTCGTGGTCAATGACTATTTGCTACGGTTATATGTTATATTTTTTGTAGTGCCTCAATATAAATGTTATATATGTCCAAGGTAGAAACTGAAAGACATTCTTAATTCGAATTGAATTTGGCCAGACATGAATACTCGCATGAGTATAATACATTTATTGTATAATTGGTGAACAACTTAAGAATAGTGAACAATTACATAATAAATATATCACATTGATCATATAATTGATTTAATTGGATGAATTTTCGAAGAGAATATTGTGTAAACCCGTGATTCAGGAGTGTGATGAGGAATCCATCAATTCACAAGCTAGGTCAAAATTCTCTTGTAATAATTGTATTATTTCACAATGGGCAATCTGAACAAAACCCTAGGTCTGAAACCTGTTCCCTAAAGTCTACGTAAAAGAATGATGAAACCCTCAATTTTTCCTTGTTAAGTACGTACCAAATATTGACTATATTTTAGGAAGTACTACGCAGACAAATGTTGTTGCCTCCATTATTAGTTTTTGACTTTTGTAATAATTAATGCCATTGATTTTAACAGCCATTTTGAGAATGGTCTTTCTTTTCAATTTTCTTTTTTAAATGAAAAAATTGGATTTTTAACTTTATATCGATTTTTGTATGAAAAATAAAAATATATTTAAATTAGTTAATAAGATTGTGTTTTATATTGAACTGTGATATCAGATTTATGTGTTTTTAGTGAAAATACATGTAAAAAATTTTTTTTTTTACTTTAATTACTGTTTCAAAAATTAAAAAGTAACTTAGGTGTCGGAAACATATATACACCCTAAACATTAATTTTGAATAAGCTAAGACATGGTTGGTATGTTAGGTGTGATACTGTATGTGATGATTTTGCAAAGTATTGACGATGCATTATATGATACTAGCTGTATTTGGCATATTTAATGTATGTGCACATAAAATTTAAAATAAGTATATATTATCTACTAATTTATTGTTGTTGTAGGAAAAATAATAATATAAAAATAATTATGATAAAAAAAATAAATAATTTTGAAAGAGAAAAAAATAGTAACTAAAAAATATAGCATACAAAAATACGAGAGACGTCAAGAAGGTGCTTTCTCTTAATATATAGAATAAGTGAAATTTTAATGTTCAATTCGATCAAATAAAAAATTTGACAATTGTTATCACTTGTAATTAAGATAAACGGGTGTAAGCTAATTGGGACGATGAAAAGATTATTTGGCATTTGTTATGCGTTGTTCGATGATGGAACTTCAAAATGATTAAATTCGATAGAAGTCGTGGGGCGTTTGATTTATGCACGTAATTATTTTTTTAAAAAGATTCTAACTCATAACCACTATTGTCATGAGGGATCATCGTTGGTCATGAAATTCCATTATTTCGATTTTCGAGGTGTTTTCGAGTTTCCCTTCTAAGAAGGCTGCTCTACAGCTTCAGCAGCCTTAGCAACTAGCAAGCAGCATATGTCATATGATACGGATGCGTCACCCACAACTTGCATTTCTCTCATTAAGTCCTTCACTTCACCTGTCCTTTATGCCACAAATTTGGCCAAACGTTAACATTCATCTACAGCTTAATTTAATTCAGGATAATTGCACAAATTATTTTGTTTGTAATTCCATCCCATTATTTTCAAACTCGCCATATTTCATTTCATAACTCCAAAAGGTTTATGATACTAATCCCAAGCGCCTTAATTACGTCAAATTTATGATAGAAACAATCACTAGAAGAAAAAAAAAATGATTATTGGCTATAATTTTAATAGCTATGGACTAAAAACCATAGCAAATAATTTTTATTGACTACGATTAAATAAAATCAATGCAAAAACATAGATATTCCATCAAGAAAAAGTCATGGAAAGCCATGGGAAATATTTTAGCCACCCTCCGTTGCATGGTCGTAGTCAATGACTATTTGCTACAACTATTTCATTTTTCACCATGGTTTACAGTTGTGTTTTTTGTAGTGAATCTTAATTAATTCCCCTCAAAACTTAACCGAACATGTGTCATGCACATGTTGTTCCCTTAAAAGAATTAACACGATTAAGATTTGGGATTAAAAATTATAATTTTTTTGAAATCATAAGTGACAATGTGGTGAGTTCAAAAGTAATAAGAGCAAAATTACAAATAAAACTAACTTGTGGGGACGTAAAATGCAATGTGAACATATTCTAACTAATGGATCTTACAATAAAAAAGACCAAAGGCAAAAACCAAATAAAAAGTGATGCAAAATTGACTAAAAGTAACAATAGAATTTTGATATATTTGGTACATATATAAAAACACGTTATATTCATGGTAATTTTGCTCAAGAGAAAAAGTGATCAAAGTAGAAGACTCAGGTAAGTTGTTATAAAGGAGTAGAGCTGGAGAAAGAAGACGCGTTATCACGTTTTTTATTCATTGTATTTAAAGACGAGCACTGTACATCTCCATAAGTGGAGTTCTTTACAATTTTCTTCATAGTGTTCTTCATTTTCTTAACACGTATTTCCGAGAATAGCTAAAAAGTTTCTTTATATTTTAAAAATAAGTAAAAATTCTCCGTAACTTTTAAAGTTCTGTGCAAAACCCCCATTCTGTTAATTTCTACAATAGATGGAGTGCACTCGCTGTGGGGGTGCAGGTGGACATAATCTTTTTGCTGTTGATTTACAAAAATGCCCTTATATTGTAACTTTATTTTTAATGATTTTTTTTGAATTTTCATCCCTCTAAAAATAAATAATTTTGTTCTTAAATATATTTATTTAAATATCAAACTCCAAAAAAATGTATATTTTTTTTATAAAATTATAATTTAAATTAAAAAATTTAATTAAAATCATAATACAAAAAATAGTATACTGAGTTCATTTTTTAAAATTTAAATATTTATAATCAATGTAAATATTAATGAACAATAATAATACTTTATTAATTACTTTAAATTAATACTTACTTTTAATATATTTTAATAACTTATTTACTATAACTAATATTTATTATTTAAATTACTAGTATGTGTATTTACAATGAAAATTTTAATACATTCTTTTATTATTTTAAATTTTAAACAATTATTTTTTTTATTATTTTAAAAGTATTTTCTTTCTAAAAAAAAAAATTAATTTATTAAAAATATAAAAAAAAATTGAATGAATGATATGATAGCGTTGCGATCGATGTTCTGGACAATCATCGTCGCCCAGGGGGGGCCTGGGGTGGAGGTGGGGAGGGAGATGGGTTAATTTATTATTTATAAATAATAATTTATATTTTATATTTTTATAATTATAAATATAATGTACATCAAAATTTATTAAATATGTACTCTTAATAATTTAAGATTTAATTAAAGATTGAGATTAATTGATTAAATCATACGGCTATTATGCAATTAAAAAAGATTCAGCAGTTATGAAAATAAGTTAGGGTATAATGATTTTATGACAAAAAAATTAACGTCGTAAAAAAGTGAGTGACAAGTGTGCTATATTTAAAAAAATAGAGAAGTTTTTTGCTTATTTTAAAAATACGGAAAAACTTTTAACTAAAATTTGAAACATAGGGAGTAATATGCAATTTGGGGGCAGCCAACTAAAACATCAACTCCGGTCTAAATCTCTCCCTCCTTGTCTATATATGTCTGCATAAGCGACTTTCTCTCCCTCATTGCTATCCTTCAGATAAGATCTTACACCAAATTACCTATCAATCACATACGAATATCTCTCTCTGTTTATGATATTTACAACTAGCCACAAGATACTTTCATGTCCCCAGCCTCTATTTAGTACAATCACTGTGTCTCCATCCGCAAAGCACAGTTGTCCTGATCAAGTCTGGTCGTACTGAATTAATTATTGTGCCTGATCGTAGCTCGCTCTCTCTATATATAGCCCACATCCATTTTTTCTTTGCTAATTAACTATCTCAAGAAACGCACCGTCGATCCTCAAGTTCAAGTCTTTATATATATATAGGTCTTTAGATCTTGTAGTATTATTACAGAAAACTGTTTCAGCAGTTTGTACAGTTTATCTGTTTATGTTTGGTTCTTGCTGTGATCGATCTATTTGTCATGGCAACTCCTGATGAGTGTTTAACGTTGGATCTGATACGGCAACACCTCCTGGAGGACTTCACGTCTGCAGAGTCCTTCCTCGACAATCTCAACCTTCATTTCCCAGATGTTTTCGCCGACACCTCGGTCGGGAGGTCCGGTGAGATCGGCTCCCCTTCTTCCGGGTCGGAGTCGTGTTCGGACCCGAAGCAATCCCACGACTTGCCCGTTTCAGGGTACCTGGATTTGCAGCCTGATTTCTTTGAAGTTGAAATGAAGCCACAAATCAGCATGAATTGCTCTAGTTCTGATAATTATGATGATCCGGGCCCAGATGATACTCCTCCAGCACTTCCTCCTCCTATAGAGAAACCCGTTAAGTCCGACCTTCAATGCGAGATGGCTTTCGGGTCGGAGCCTATAGCAAGATTGGGAAGGCGGTACAGAGGGGTGAGGAGGAGACCGTGGGGCAAATATGCTGCGGAGATCCGGGACCCTATCCGGAAGGGGAGTCGGGTCTGGCTGGGGACTTACGACACTGCTGTTGATGCAGCCAGGGCTTACGACTGCGCTGCCTTCAAGATGAGGGGAAGCAAAGCCATTTTGAACTTTCCTATGGACGCCGGAAAGTACGGGCCGCCGGCTAGTGCCGGCAGGAGGAGGAGAAGAGTGAAGATGTCCGAAGATTGTGCAGATCCCAGCCCTTGATCATTGGATACAAAAGTCAAAGGGCTTGTCGATCAACGAATCAAGTGATCATTAATATATACTTGCAGAATAGTTGTAATCAGTAGGGTAAGGTCCTGTGATTATGATGTAGTAATGCATGCATCGTTTCCATGGAGAAGACAAGATTTCGAGTACAAGGGGTTCAGCTACAAGTACTATACACGCATCGTATAATTGATCATTCTTTTTCAATTATAAGACAAGTGCATCACTAGCTCGAATTTGACCAAACTCGATTTGGGCTTGAATTTTCTGACTGCAAACGCAATAGTGTATCTATTAATATGGTTATATGTATATGATACAAAAATACTCTAATTTTTTAAATATGAGATATTTGGAAATATTTGGTATTTTAGTAATAGTATATACTGTATTTCATGTTAGGAGTTGTGATGAAATAATGGTTCTGATTAAATGAAAAGTGATTATATTGGCAAAAAGAAATTGGAATAGGAAAATACAATTTATGGAGGTATTAATTTATTTATATATTATATGTTGTGCTTAATTACTCCACTAAAAAATAGTGTTATAAGTTGTTGTGGTCATATATATATAGGCTTTCTCGGCTTTGGGTTGCGCGTTACTGCGTTTTAAATCTCATTCTACATATCGCTCTTCAACCAATGAAAAAATATTGTACATATTATTGTTATTTTAGTTACAAATTATGTAGACCTTTAATAATACTGATGAAGAAAAAAATGTATTATTTATTCTATAACTCTTTGGTGGGAGGCACTTTGATTTCAATTTTACAAATAAGGACAATAACTTGACCAAAATATACATATATATATATATATGGGCAAATTGCAATTTTCCTCCATTTTCTTAGGGGCGGTGGCGTTTCCAATCCAGGTCTTTTCCAAAATAGAATAGTAGAACGGTAATTAAAAAAATTTGGCGATTTTAGGACAAATTACCCTAAATCGGCCGGAATTGTGCACGAGGGAGGCACGTGAGCGTCTGAAAGTTGGGGGAAGCTGACGTGTCCGGTTAAATGGATTAGGTGTAAATAAAAAAGGGGCAACATGACGTGGCAAAGCTGACGTGGAAAAAAAGGCCACGTCAGCTTGCAAACGTGGATTGCAATTCTATGCTTTGGGGAGAATTGTTCATATGAGAAGGGCGAGTAATTGTATAATGTGTTGTTGGAGTATCTCCCGGCGGCGCTTTTGCTAATAAGCTTAGGAATTCCAGTGGTGGGGGGATGGAATCTGAAGTCCGGGGATACACAAAAGTTTTGCTCAAAGGGATTCACTATATTCACAAGTTCGGGTGCGTTCACTGTGATATCAAGTTTCAAAACATCTTTTAGGCATGAATGGCCGCGTGAAGATCGCCGATTTTAGGCTGACGAAGCGGGATGGAGGGAGAAAAGGCGCCGCGACGGGGTGCAAATTGAGGGGCACCCCTTTGTACATGTCGTCGGAGATGGTCGCGGGGGCGAGCAGGGGCCTCCGGCGGATATTTGGGCGCTTGGGTGCGTCGTGGTGGAGATGTTGTCTGGAAATCCGGCATGGCGGTGCTCATATATTACCGGATTGATGATGAGAATTGGAGTAGGTGAAGAAGTGCCAGAGATCCCCAGAAGTTTATCGGAGGAAATGAGAGATTTTCTTGGTAAATGTTTCGTGAAGGATCCAAGCAAGAGATGGACGGCGGAGATGCTCTGACGTGGCCTTTTTTTCCACGTCAGTTTTGCCACATCATGTTGCCCCCCCCTTTTTTTTTTACACCTAATTCATTTAACCGGACACGTCAGCTTCCCCCAACTTTCAAACGCTCATGTGCCTCCCTCGTGCACAATTCCGGTCGATTTAGGGTAATTTGTCCTAAAATTGCCAAATTTTTTTAATTACTGTTCTACTATTCTATTTTGAAAAAAACCTGAACTGAAAACGCCAACACCCCTAAAAAACTGGACGAAAATTGCAATTTGCCCTATATATATTTCTATCAAAAAAATATCAATTTCGTTGGGAAAGACATGTTCTTGACATGTGACAACTAATTTTCCAGTGAAATTTGGATGAAATTGCTATTTTTTTTTCATCCTCACTTATAAAATTGAAATAAAAAATGTCATCTCCAATTTCAAGTTACAAAGATGAAAAATGTGTGTTTTCTATCACTGGTAGTATTAGGATGAAGGTTGTGTGAGTGATGACAATGCTGTAGTCTCTGACATTTTGTTTTCTTTGTATATTTATTTATTTATTTTTTTGCCTTTCACCGACTTCAAAACGATAAATAAATGTAAGGTGAACTAAAGAATAATCATTTTATTGAACTATATATTTTCAAAGCCGGCGAGGAACAAAAATATTTGTCATCTTACCTCATACGTTTGTTAGGTCAAGTTATATATATATATATATATTAAACAATAATATATTATTTTAAAATGAGTTTTTAAACTGCTCTGACCCTCAATCTTTGGAAATTTGTGAAACAACCCGCCATTGCTTCTTGCTGGAAAATTGACATGAAATAAGAAAACAAAGAGACAATGAAAATGACTATTATATTGTTGTATAGTATATTATGAATTTGAACATTACCTACAATTGAATTTTCATCGATAATCTTAATCTTTCCCTTTCTGTTAAATAAATAACGATTAATAAATAATTGTTTGATCGTATCATTCTCAAGACCAATGAGAATTTACTTTTTTAAAGAAAAATGAATTATTTTGATGGCCGAATAATATCAAAAGGCTTATATTACGATATGTAATTTTAATTTATAATTTCTCTAAATTGCTCTTTCTCTCAAATATTTTGGAACTTTTTTGCTTGAACATATTATTGTTAATAGTAAGCAAAAATAAGTGTGTTGAAAGTGAGGTGATCAATATGTCGAGGCAATACGAGGTGACAGTTAAAAAACCAACATCGGAGCGTCCACTTGTAAGCCAAGGGCAAGAAAACACATCATTCACCAAGGAGAAGCGCAAGGCTCCAGTAGACAAGGAGGAAACCAAAGCGGCCGAGGACAAGCCTAAGAGGAAGAAGGTTGAGAATAGCAATAAGATAGAAGATGCATGTCGTTACTCCCATGAGGAAAGGCATTGGAAGAGGAACTTACTTGCACTCTCCAAGGTATCTTTGTAATGGAAGTTAACATGGTAGCAAATACCACTTCTTAGGCATTAGATACCGGCTGTGGAAACTGGTAAAAGTTTGTTGGTGCGATCGAAAATATAAAACATAAAGAAAAATGACATCAAAAAAGGAAGGGGAGAGAGAGACAAGATAGAAATATTGATTAGCTTGATAGGTACATTTTAAATAGATAGTAAAAGTACGGTATTATATGAAGTATTATTCTTCAAATACCATAATAAAACATATAACACATGTACCCAAGATTTTGTATGAGAACCCATGAACTATACCATAAACCATATTCTCACTTCTAATTCTGAACACAAACTACTCCCCTTTCCGCTAAAACTTCACTATAAAGTACTTGCACTTTCTCCAACAAAAGTATAATATATTTATCTAAAAAAAAATTGATATTATTAAAAAAAGAAATAACCAATGAAAATTTTCGTGAGAATATTTTCACACTATTATTTATATAAGTTAAATGTATATACTGAAATTCCAACGATCGTATGAAAAGCAAAAGCCAAAGAAAGATTGTCCATCTCCAGAAAAAAAACAATATGATGTACCTAAACAAATCAAAGAAGAGAGCACACCTGCAGACTTTTAGTTGCAAGTGGGGGACCCTCTAGAACAACTGGTTGCAGGATTTTCTGTCCCAAACATAGTTTACATGGCCATATGAGGTGTTCCCCAGCTAAAATACTCAACTACAAATTATAGGACCATTATCACACAAGTGGAAAGCCTCACCAACGGAAAAGAAAGCTATATCATTTTGTTTCTGACATTTCCAAGTCACATCAAAATAAAACTGTTTAAGAATCTCAGATGATTTCTCCTTTGTGTTTTATTAGATCAAATGGGAAAAGCTACTCTATCTACAAGCATCATTTATGCATTCATTTCACATTTGAAAAAAGCATCCATAATAAACTACTGCTACTTCCGGTACTATTTGTTTTATGTCGGTAAGAGCCTGAATATGAGCAATTTCTCGACGTACCACAACGTAAAACATGAGCAGTATGGACACTCAACAAACACCAAGAGGTAACAGCCAACAATAATGGCACGTATTCTATATCGAAGTAATCTTCATACTGTTGATCTCATCAAAGATCTCCGCATTAACTCTTTCCTGCACAACCTCACAACTCAGAAAACTAGGTTGATTTGTGGATGTAAGAAGTCGAGCCCACATTCGGTCTGTCAATTTCACCGTATTTTGTGTCTCTGTTACTCGCTGGAAATACAAACCCACAAAGTTAACTCTAAGAACTCAAGTAATTACATTGTCAGGCACAAAATGCACGAGCAGGCCATCTAAACATCTACCTAATCCATTTGTCTTTAGTAAATGTACACATATTTACATATATATATATATATCTATTATATCCAAAGAAGCATGACACATGCATACTATATAGCTTTCGTATTTAAAGATAGTATTATATATCCAGCGAAGAGCTTACATTGATTGGAATATAGGCATGTCTGCTGTTTACAGGCCCAACAGTGAAGCCAGTATATCCTGCCATGGCTCCATGAACGGCATTTTGAGCAAGAAGTGTGCAGTAGATGTTATCCGATGCATTACTAGGAATTGCTCGAATCATATATGTAGGATCTGCAGAAGCATTTCATGTATCAATTGAGAAAAAAAGAACTTGGAGAGGAAAATAAATGCTAACGCAACTATAATTTCATCATATTAGACTTAAAAAGTTGGCCTTATGCAACCATTATTCTCTCAAGGTGGCGAGAGAAAATTCACCCAAATACAAAGTTGAGGAGCTTCCAAAGCTTTGTGTAAATTAACCAGTTCATAAAAGTAACGGAATTTAAGAATAAGATCATGAGAATATCTCTATATGTGAATAGTAAAATATCGAGAAGTCCTGATTAGCACATGGTTCAGACATTGAAAATAATAGCACGGATGAACCCAAATTTTATAGCTTAAGCTTGCTTTCACAAACTCTCATTCATGATGCAAAGCATTACAATATTTAGGACAAAAGAAAAACTAATTTTCACCTTTACCATTCTCAGTCAATATGCTTTCGCTAATCTTTTGAAACTTTACCCAGTTAGATAAAAAGGGGGATGCATAATACAAAATGACAAACCATATGATAAGTTGTGTGATAAAATTGGCTCAATCGAAAGCATCCCTACCAAAGTTGATGGAAAATCATGAAAACATATTACCTATATATTTCATATTGATTGCCATCTTCCGCACATTTGTGAAGTGATCCTGGAAATAAAACAAAAATCCAAATTCAATAGCAGGAACTAGGAAAGAGATTGACAGCAGAAGATCTTAGCATTAAATCCTATTACCATCACAAAGTACAGCTAATACAAATTGACACGTTTCTTAAAACTAAATAGCAAGATATGACAAAATTCCTCAAATATTCAGCTTTAACAGAAGATCCAAGGATATCAGTGGGGGAGAAGGTCATGTGGCAATCAAAATTTATTTATTAGGAACAAGATAAATCAGCACAGGAATATGATATCGCGGGAAAGTGAATGGAAAGAATGCATGTTTGGCAATAACAAAACCATGAGACAGGGAAATCTGCAGTGTATAGATTCATATCAGCACAATGAAAGTTAATTAGTATCAAGGTATAAAGAGGAACTGCCAACTAGAAGAATCTACATATTGAGCTGTTAATAATGAAAGCCAAAACATTTGAAAGAGAGGAAAATTGTAGATCTCCAAGATACCTTAATCTTTTGTGTTAACCAGAGGCCAACATCCAAAAGTAACCGGTTCCCAGATGCATCTTTTTCAGCAGCTGCATGCCAGCTCTGAGCAACATATTCCTGTCCTGCACCCTCAGCCAGCACAATCACCATATGCCCATTTTCCTTGAGCCTCTCCTCAACAAACTCAAACAGCCCACCCTGCCCTTCCAAATAGAATGGGGACTCGGGTATTAAGCAACAATCCTGTCACAATCCACAACCTGTAAGGAGACTTTGCAAAGTGCAGTCATAATATTTCCAACATATTTGAAAAGCCCTACAATTAAACCAGTCAGCATAAAAGATAAAGTTCCAATCAGTGAGGAGAATGAACAAAAAACTTGAAAACATCTAGTAATACTTGTTTCAAATATACTCGTAAACAAAAGAACAATACGCATAAAGACAGTTCTACGACAGATATTCATATATTAAAGAACTAGAAATGGAGGAATTTGATGTTTCTTACCACATCGCGACTCGCCAATGTTGCATGCATAGCAATGAATCCTGAGGGAAAAATACAAAAGTCAATTAGAATTAGACTCAAAAGCTTGTGGAAGAACAATTAGCTCCTTTTACACAATGCTCAATCACTTTACCACTGTAGCGCCCCATAAGCTTCACAATTCCAACTCCATTTTCCACGCTCTCAACCTCCACATGTGCAGCATTTATGGCCCTCTGAGCCTCCTCTACAGCAGTATCAAAGCCAAATGATTTGTCTATCACCTATACAATCAGATGCAGAATCAAGCTTGAATTGAGTGTAAACAAATTTATGAAATGAAGAAAATAAATCTGTTGCTAACGAATGTCACACCAGAATCCAGTAACAAACATATGCATCCGCATTCTACACCTCAGGTCTTCTACAGTCTTTTGCCAACAAGGATGAAAGAAATTTCATAATGCACATACATGCCACATCAGCTTAAAACATGGTGAATGAAGTGCCGGTAAAAGAAAATCCAAAAATTGGTTAACCAACTTGACCTACGGGCTTTCTGCATTTATCTCAAAAACAGATGCAAATATCTGCCTTTTCAGATTCCCCAGCCATAACATGTCTGCCAATACAAAGGCTGCAGAATAAACAACTTATCCCATAATCTTGCCATTTCCCCTATTCATCAGAGATAGAGAACTTCAGTTAAGTAACGTCTTTTCTCATTGCAGGTTTGGTTTAAGCCTTTCATTACCATTATCTGAACAAGTGAGTACAATCAATGTCATAGGTAAAAGAAAAATATTACAAATCTAAGCGCAAGCAAAAAGCATCAATCCAAGTATCTAACTGTAGATAATATGCACCACACTGACAGAGATCTTACTGGGAGAACTTACAGCAATATCATTATCAATTGTCTTGGGAATTCCAGCTACTGCCACTTTAAGCCCACGCCTTTCCACTTCCTTAAAGATTTGCAGACATCACCTTAGAAATACTTAAACAACCATAAAACAGGAGGAGAAGATATAGTTTCAATGATCACCTTATAAATTGCAGCTGCGCCTTTTTGAGTACCATCCCCTCCAATTATGTAAACCTGGTAATCTAAATTATCTTCAAAAACTTTTTAAATTAATAAAAACACATCCAGAGAAAAATACGATATTCACCTGGTTTATTCCCCGATCCTGAATATTGTCAACTATCTTATTGGTATCATGACCTCCTCTTGAAGTTTGCAGGAAAGTTCCACCACGTTTATGAATATCATTTACAGATTTTGAAGTCAACTGGATAGTATTTTTTGAGTAGAACCCTCTATATCCTCCCTGAAAATTCTCATTAGCATGATTACCGTATTCTTAGGTGCAACAGAAGACAACCAGGATGTTAACAGGATAGTTATTTACTTGGATATGATGCTTAACCTTGAGTTTCAAAGATTAAAAAGTGAGGCAAGGGTGGTTTTACTATTTGCACTATACTCATGAGCAGCATGAAGCAGAAGAGACCATCCTTGGTTTAAGAAAATTAAACACAAAGAACAACATTAAAAATCTCCAGGTGTAAAATTAATGGCCACAGAGCTAAGCTATCCAACAACAATAGGCAGGGTACATCAATGGATGGCATTAAAGTTAAAAAAGAGCTTTGACATCCAAGTAATGATAAACATAAGCAAACCTTTTACAAACTAATTTTAAGTAGATAATGAAAGACCAAGTTACAAATCTAACCTGAATTCCAAGGACCCCATTTACTCCGTACATGTTACTCAAACCACAAACTATTTCCCGCATCACTGTATTAATTCCAGGGCATAAACCCCCACATGTGACGATACATGCACGCACTTCCTCTGGCTTAAAGTACACCTAAATTAAAATGAAAAAAAATACATTTCCATGAAGAACATTAATATATTTGCTTCTAGTAAACACACCAGTTATGTCAAATAGCCCTTTCAAGGAACATATTGCATCTTTTCTTTCTTTTTTTTATTTAATAATCATTCAATATCATACCTTTTCACGGGGCCCTGCACGCCGAAAATGTATTCCTCTGGGGCTGTCCTTCTGAACAACAATCTGAAAGAAAAATGTGACCTTTTAATTGACTATATCTCAACAAATACATAAAATCTTGGGCATAAAAGTTGCTAGGGAAGAGTGACTTTACCTTCTGTGCCACCATATCTTCAGGGCTCACAAATGTTCTCCTATGACAAAACAATAAAATATAACACATTCAATGAAGCATGTTATTCATCGCGAGAAAAGGGCAAATACATTAACTTCCAAAATAAATAATACTGAGAAAAGCATAGTAGTAAATACTTAATTCTTTTTGAGGTAAAATGTTGACTTACTTTACGATGGCATAAGCTTGCGATTTCTTCAACGGACTTGGGTATGACTGGAAATCACAAACAATACATATGTATATGCTCCGGAATTCCACATCTTACAAGTTACTAATGAGATGAAAGGTAATGATAACACTACTAAATTTACCGGTAAGTCAGGGAGGAAATTGGTTAGGTGCGGGACGTCTTCGAGGACGAAATCGTCATTCTGCTCCCCCTTCACATTGACAGCGCCGTCGGTTGAGGCTCGGACTTTGGTCAAACAGTTTTGGCGCGAAATCAACTTTCTCCCGAGAGACGACTGCTTCGTGATGCCAAGTTTCACAAAACTGAAAGAAGAAACTGAAGCGAACCTTCGCGTAGAAGAACTGGGGGGCCACGAAACAGAGAGAGAATGAGAGGCGGAGGTGAGGGTGGTTTCCATCGGCGACGGAACTGAAGAGAACCGGAGTTTCAGCGACGGCGGCGCGCTCGTGCGACTTTAAGAGACGATGGAGATGCCGTTGCGAGAACTGCACCGAACCGTAGGGAGTAAGAATTTTCAGAGGGAACCAATGCAATGAGCATTTGAAGTTTGACCAGAGAAGCTTCGTCCCCTCTACGGTGACGGTCGGATGCTCTTTTCTTTATTTTCACTTTTTTTGGGAACTAAAAATCGCAAATCCACCTTACTAAATATTTATTATATTCAATCAATAATAATTGTATATATAAAAAATTAAAAAAAAATAATAATTTACATACTTCATGAGCCATTTACTTTTTATACGTGGAATAAATAATTGATAAGACCCTTTATGACTTAAAAAACGAGCAATCAAATAATTTGTAAAAGTAGTAAGAAGAAAAATTATGAATTGTCATCAAAAGATTATATGCCTAAAAGTTGTGGTAATAGTAAGCTAAGTAACATAATTTAACATTTTTAGTATTATAATCTCTGCATGACTGCACCTTTGATCACTAAATGATTCTTTGCTGATATCGTCCAACATTATCATTTCAAAAACTGGGACAGCATCAATCCTAACAAGACCCCAACAATTTCGTCAAAGATTGACGCAAGCTCTTATTGTTGCGAGAGAGGTCCTGAATGCAGACTCAAGTTTTACCCTGTCCTGGCCCTCCACGGTTGTAACTTCTTTTATAAAAAATAAGCAACAGTTGCGATACTTATGAGCATATATAACAGTACATAAGATAGATCTCCACTACGGACCAGTTTATCAATCGATTTACAGTGGACAACAATTAATAGACAAAGTATCTGGCAACAATTACAATGTAGTAATAAGGGGATCTTCTCAATTTGCTTTGATGAGGCTAAGAAACCAGCACCCTGCACCGCAGATGAAATTTATGGGTGCTGTTAAACGTTGAAGTTGAGTAAGAGAAAGAAAAGAAGCTATATGTACATGGCGTAGCATTAGCTTACCTTCTAACATCGCGTGTAAGAGGCCCTTACATGCTGTAATTTGGGGCCAATGGGGCTCTCCTATAAAAGAAAATGATCAATCATGTGTTGTATAACGTCTGCACCTTCTGAGTGCATGTAATGGTCTTTGACCTGCATTTCGCATTTTTTAAGTAAGAACTCAACGTTTAAACGAGAAATGAGAAGTTGATGGTGTGGGCGGTTAATGAGAGAAGAGACCTGAATAATGCTGTGGGCAGCGAATTTAACCCGACTTCGATGGAAGCTTACATCCACTTTCTCCCATGACACGCGAGAAAGGCCAGTGACTAGTTCCTCTGAGTTCCATAAGCCAGAATAAGATTTTAGTTCGACATGGAATTCCAAGTTAGAAGCATAAAGAGATGGTGGACCATAACTGACCAAACAGGGATTCAATGCAAATGAATAAAACTTCAAGATAAAAAACAAAGGGAAGAAAGTTGAAACACCTAGGAATTCTGTTCATTGTGGTTTCTTCATTTACCCATGATGAGTCAGATGCACATACTCAAGCTACAGTGGAACTCAAAGAACATAAAAGTAGGGGAGAAATGGCAGACGGAAAAATTTTGATGAGAAGAACTGCACCAGCAAATGGACAGGTGGGATTGGTTGTTGCTGGTTGGGTATGAATTTATATTTATAATTAACAAAATTCTTATAAGCATCTTTTGGTTTGATTGAGCTAAAATGGGTCAACAAACTATCCCATCTGTGCTTTTAGGAATTTCAACTTCTGCTAATGTAGTTAGGAGGAAATTGGAAGAACTGGGAAAACTATAGAAGAAAAGGGAAATAGTTTAAAAGGCAAAGAGTGACGAAAGTTGAGGAAAGTAAACTCTAAATATGAGCAAATACATATCTATTTCCTGCAAGGTTGCTCCAACCACGTAATCAGACACCAAAAATAAGTGGCACAAGTGTAT
>NC_026148.1:11369630-11378685 GCF_000512975.1 Sesamum indicum | reverse complement strand
AGTTAAGATGCAGCAGAGTTTTGCAAAAATAGCATATGAACGATGGCTTAGGAGATACCAGTGTTGGAGAATTTCCAGGCAAACTTTGAAACGAATGGTTTGGCTCAAGATACAAATTCGAATTAAATTTTTGCTCATGGATAACTAATCTGAAGATAATTAATCTGAAACATCAACCCAAAATGATTAGGGAGCTATACTTATCAAGAAGAGAAAGTAGAGAAGGGGGGAAAATTAAGGATAGAATAGCAGTAGCGAGTAAACTTTTTGAGTCACTCTGCAGGTAGAAAAGAAAATAGCATACCTTCCAGCTCATCCAGACCATCATCTTCTACTGGAGGCTCGGACTGCTCATTGTCATAAGCCTTGCAGCGCTCTTCATACACAACGTGCGGATACTTTTCATCAACAGAATCCTCCCACTGCCAAAACTCGAAAGTCATCCAAAGCAACAAGAAAATCAAAAGACTAATCACAGTCGGTATGGTGAAAGTAAGACCTTGGGCAGTTCACTATTCCGTCTAATTGATGATGTTCTCCAGCCCACAATATCTAAGCAATACTTGTTAGGAAAACAAGGGTAATACTAGGAGAACTGATCGAACAGGCTAATAGCACAAAGAAATGATAATAAATAAGGTCATAATTCGTGGATACGGTCATAGCCAACATTTGAGTATGCCACCCTGCGTTTGAATGATCGTAAAGCAGACCTGCATATATGAGTTGTAACAATTTTAAAAACACACATTGCATGCTTACTATATAGTACATCTAGACCTAGTTTGTAACCCAACTGAAAATAGTGATAGGAGTGAGTAAGCCTACATAAAAAGGCTTTCTTCATTATCTTCCACCATGCGTCTCAACAATGGAGGTTTTCCTTCATCATCATCTCTAAGAAAAAGATGTCGGCCTGTTCTCCTAAATATCCAATGAATAACAAGACCCGCGGCTCTCTCAAAAGCAGGTACCCCAAAAAGAAATGGTACCTAACAGATGGCAAAATCAAAGAAGTTAACATATTTCTGGTGACCAACAAAGTATTTACCATGATACTAGGAAATTAACTGTATACACAGATGAAATACTATGAACAAACTCTTCGAGTGGTTCTTCCTTTACTTAAGCAGACCAATAAGCTTGTTGCAACATTTCGATCTTCCTCACGAATAAGTTACTAGACATCAAAGATAATCTAATATGAAACATGAGACATCTAAAGTAAACACAATCATATTCTTTGTCTTCCTTGTTTTACATGACATAAATCCAGCGGACCGGAACCTAATTGTTGTGTCTCACTGCATTGGATGATCCCAACTATCTTCAAATTTGTGATCCAAAATGGATTCAATATGGATCTGTTTTTGTATCCAACTAAAAGCTCAAATTATTTAGAGATTCAAAATAGATAAACATGTGTATTTTAATTTGTAGTGCATGTCAATCATTCACGTTACCTGCTTAATCTATGACTACTAATCTAAATGGAAAGCAGTGAGCAAATAAAAAGGCAGATACCTGCTTATTACCCCTAGAACCAAGATGAGGAGTGGCAACAGTTATAAAGTTCATTGGTTGAAGATCAGCTATTGTACCCTTTGACTCTTCAGTAGAGACATTGGTTGATACTTCTTCTGCACTTCCTCCCTCTGGAGGTCTATATAATTTCCCAATAGCATATCTTGCTACAAGCCCCCCTACAGAATGCGCAACAAAAGAAATCTTCCTCAAGCCAGGCTTCCTTTTGATTACTTCAAGGACCTGGAATGCAGCTCAAAGTGAGAATCAAACCACAGTATAAAAGTCCCCTTCACAGTATGTTTTTCAAGAAATTAAGGCTGAAGAAATGCAGGGAATGTAGATCAAACTAAAATCAACCTCCTCAGCCAGTCGCTCACCCATTAAATCCACGCCATCCAATGTTAGCTTTGCAGCATTTCGTTCACTACCTGCAGACCAAAAAATACTTCATGGAGAAGCAGCCAAAAGAATCAACTGTAGTATAGTGCGCAGCACAACACAGCATATTCATCGATATCAGTGACATGAAATTTTTTCACCGATGCCAACAGAAGCAACTTTGTGGCTCATTTTTAAAGCAGTGCAATCAAAAAAATAAAAGCTTCACGAGTTCATGAAAATTCAAGCACCTTCTTTTCCTCAAGTAGCTCAAATTAACTATGAACTCTGTGATAAGTGGGCCCATTGCAATATAATGATCAACATCAAAGCAAAGAAAAGGATAGAAAGTAGAGCAATAATTTCTAAAAATTTAGACCCATGGGTGGAGATAATAATAAAAACCTTAAAAATCTTCCAATGGAATCCATCTTTCTCTATCTCCAAAAACTAAGGAGCCACATTAACGAATTTTAGTGATGATCCAGAATGAACACCCCAAAAAATAAAGTCAGACATTGTTGAATCCTAGTTGGAACTGAAAAGGTCACTTAAATGTCAAAATGTAAAGCTTGAGCACATAGCACGACATATATTCCATACGGCATGCCGGCAGATAAGAAAAGATAAACTTCCAACTGCAAAACTTTCAGTTGAAACATTAGAAGATACATAAAACTTCGGTTAGCATATGTCAAAGAAAGAGAAGACGACAACCAGACTACCTTCTCCTGTCTTCATCAGAAGAAAAGATCCCGCTTAAAAGGAATCAGATTACTATTACAGAATTCACACAAATACCAGCCAGTATATGCAGAAAGCACAACTTACAGTGAACGAAAACTTTGTCAGGAAGCCTCTTTACAAATTGCTCAGCACCAAATTTCCAATCCGATCCACTGCAATAACAGAATTATGAGTAGAAACAAGACTACATTTTCAAAGAAAACAAACACATACCAAAATCGTGAAGAAAAAGATGCAATGCAACACCCTCTTCCTGCTCTTTCCTACTTCTTAACCTCAATCACACGCGTAAAAGAAGAAACTTCTGATCATGCACAATATACAAGCTGAAGCAGCTTAAAATTTGGCAAATGACTGTAAAATAACTGACATTCTCGTAATTAGTATCGGAAAATTTCAACAAAATACTCAAGAACGGGACAAGATATGAAATCAACAATCGGCCAACGAAAGTTCCAATCTTTAGCTCACAATTAACTGAACTCCATAATATGAAGAACGGAGAAGAAAGTAGCAGACAGTGAAGCACAATCAATTTAATTCCTCAAAAAATACCTTCCAAGAATCCCGTGGACCATAACAACAAGATGATCAGCGGATGAAGCATCTGATTCTTTGCAACTGTAGACATCCTCCCCTCCGTTCCCCGTTTCCTTCGAGCAAACCCCACCGTCTTCCCGGACTCCGTTTTCCATCTTCTTCTTCTAGTTTTTTATCCCCCCTCAAATTAATAAACTTCGCATTCACTCAAGAAAATCCGAAAACTCAGGCAGAAATTAAAATTAAGATAAGTCAGAATAAACGCCTCAAGCAAGAACAAGATGTTGAATCCAAACACAACAATGTACACTTCTCGATTCTACTGAAAAGGGGTTTGAAAATTGACGAGAAGTAGTTGAAATTCAATGGGAAAAAGGGGGGCTCCGCTGCGAGGCGATAGTGTGAAGACGTGTCGTGACGGTGGAAATGTAAGCAAAGCAAGAGTATCCCACTGCACTACATATGCCTTTGCTTTACGGTTCGTACAATGACGAAATTTCACTCGGATTTTTACCTAATTTAAAAATTAAAAAAACTTGATGTATTTAGTTTCAAAATAAAAAAAAATTGATATATTTAGTTTTTGGTGTATATATTACTAATATATATTTATATATAAAGATATGAAAGTAATTTTTACACATAATAAACGCATAAATTCTACCCTATTATAAAACTCTCAACACTGTAAAAACCCAAATGATCATTTTTAAGAGAAGTCACTATTCATTTATAAGACTACTCATTCCATCTTCTCTCTAAAAAAATTCTCTCATTAGATTGAATTATACCTGAGTGTATTATCGTGTCGAGGATAAATTTTTCATTCCATCCCTTAATTAAAATCACTACCACATCAATCTCATAAATCCTTTATAATATAGGACTAAATATGTCGAATTTTTTCAATTTTAAAACTATTTTAAAAAATTTCATAAAATAAAACGATAAAAGTATTGAATCTTTATCCTATGATATTAAAAATATAATTTTATATTAAATTGAGTACAAAAACCCAAATTCAATTATAGTGAATAAGTCCTTATTCAATCGATTTATATAAAAGTATTATAAAAAATAAATGTGATTACGTCAAATCTCAATTACTTCAATTTACCCTTAAAAAGAAAAAGAGAAAAGCGTAAAAAATGAAAGATATATTATAGTAATTAATAAAAGAACGCTTAAAGAAGAGGTGGGCTTATTTATCTATTTTTGGGTGGTGCGAGTAGAGTAGACGGCACCGTAGAGAAGGCAGTCCGTGGTCGGCGTGCGTGCCGGATATTTTTTTATTCTCATGTCATAATACATTTTTTATCACTATTTAATTAATTAATTAAATATACCTTTGACCATGAAATTAAAATGAGAATCGAAAATTAAAATATTTATTTTAATTATAATTTTATTATTAGATATAACGATTACCAGTTAAGATTTCGATTGTATAATTGAAGTAGTTGATCGCGCCAGATCAGATGTATATATTCAAAACCTCAATCCGATTCTTCGATGGGACGACCTACAAACACGGGGCCAGTTCATTGGAAGCCCTTTGTGAGAATACTTCAACATTCAAGTTAGGCAGCAGATTATATAGTCCTAGGATACAGTTAAATGTATTTATATTATAATTAGAAAAAAAACCAAACTAAGGAGTATTGGAATGGGGATATTTGTGACTTTTTGCACTTATACGGTCTACACTTCGACCCTTGAGATGATGCCATGTGTCTAATCGATGGTTCCTCCTTCAAGATTTCTTCCCGAACGAATCGATTAAACTTAATATAGTTAGAAAACACTTAAGACGATAGCCATTTATAAAGGGGGCAAATATGTCTTCACACACTTTCCCATATCACTTCGTTGAATAAAAATATTGTGAAATAAAAAAAAAATATTTATATGAGTAAAAGTTTTGTATGAGACATTTTAAAAAGAAAATTAAAATCTTTTCGTTGACACAGACCAACTAATAAATAATTCCGAGTTTAGTAATTAAATAATTAAACAAATAGAACAAATAAGTAGTTTTTTCTTAATTAAATAATAATAAAGTGAACTTGTCAATTATATAGTCTACAAGAATTATTATTATTATTATTATTTAATTTGATTTTTTTTTTTTGGCTTGGCCCGGGATTGATTCTAAGGCCTGAACTTTTTAAAATTTTATTATAATTATAATTATATATATATATATATTTATTTCTTTTTTAAAGATTCATAGATATTTCGATAAAATTAACGATCGTTTAATAAATACCCTTTTTGACAATCGATTACAGAGGATATTTGTTAGACGATCATTAATTTTATGGGGTATTTGCATTTTCTCAAACAATGAAGTGGGTATTTATAATTATGAAAATATCAAAGAAGCTCATGGTAATTTACCCTACTTTATATGAAGTGTGAATGGGTCAAGATAATAACTTTTGTTGACAAAATATATACTGATTAAAAACACTCTCAAACATATTTATTTTTTATGCGAAATGGCCCTTTTTTCAATATTTTTCTATCAATAATATTTTATTCACGCACATTTAGAATTAATAAAAATTATTTTACAAAATAGTAATTATGATCAGTTATGTATTTTTTTTCTATTTTATATAATTAAATTATACACACGTATCGAGCAAGAAGTATACATTATTGAAGGGGCAGTGTTGGAAAGAAATTATAGGAAGCCAAAAATTAGGAGACAAAGACAATGTAGTAGGTATTGTTAATCTGAGTATGGGTCCTTGCCCTAATGGGGTAGACATTTTTGGACCATTTCATTTGTCTACAATCCTCATGCTTCTATATTTGAATTTTTAGTTCTTGACATATATAAGCAAATAATATTTATTTTTGGGTATGGGATTATTGTTTTTAGAATAAATTACTATGAGCTTTTTTTGAAATTTAATATAATTATAAATGTCTTTTATTGTTTAAAAATACCAATACACATTAATTTTTTATCGACCATCCAACAATTATCACAATTCGTTATATCTCTCTATTCTTTTATGGTGAACTGATCAATATGTCCTTAGAAACTATGACTTGTTCTGAATTTTTTATTGAGTAATTGGATACTTTTTTAATTTTCTTTTTTTAAATTTTGCATCCACCTCGTCCGATGTTTCTTCAAATTTTCAAATTTTTTTTAAAAAAAATATATTACAAGGCAAAATTGATAATTCCAATCTTTCATCCAAAGATTGCACAATTTCATCAAACATCATGAAGGTATTGATGATTTATCAAATTACGAAGAGATATATAATTAAAATTTCGGGAGAGCTTATTATAATTTTATCCTTATTTTTAATGCCCATGTTTGTTTCTTTTTACTGAAACCAGAAGACGTCGTGAATTAATCGAAATATTTGTAAAGTTAATTCAAAAATCGTGTTTAACAAATTAGTAGTCAAATTTCAAATTTCCGAGCGATTATCTTAATGATGTGACGTTTCTGACTTTAAATTATAAAAAATCAAAGTTTTTTTTTTGGTTGAATTTAGCAACAACTATACAAAGTAGGAAAATTAGGTTACATGAGGTAATATGTCTAATGATGAAATTGAAACGGAAACTCTTACTAGGAGATTGTGGATTTGAATTTCTTAAGTATTCATCTACTTTAATAAATGTGATTTTGTTGGTGGTATTTTAGTTTTATTTTTGTCTCATTTTTATGTATTTGTTTATTTGAATTATTAATATATTAGTTTATTTTTTAAATTTCAGTATTTTATCTATTTTTAAATTTCAAGGCAACGAATTGGGTCTTATGTGTCCGATGAATTGATCCAAAATTAATATAGAGTTATTCTTTATTTCAAATTATTTAAACGGGTTAAAACATGTTCAAATACAGCCCGTAAAGAAATAATTTACATCAAAAAATATGATGTTTAAATTCAATAAAAGTAAATCCAAACTACATAATAGAGCCATCACCACACCGCTAAGTCATTTTATTTAACAGAAGACATTACATACAGACAACACCTCAAAAGGACTCAAATCTGAAAACTTGTCACGACGAAACTCTACAACCATTAATGTCCCACATTTTCCTTGGCATTAGACCTTCAAAATCTCAATACTAAATTTTAAGGTAATACATAGTTTACTTTACAAATTCAGAAAAGATTACATATCCACATTTAATAATACGTTTAAGATACTGAAAAAATATTTTAAATAAGTTCAGCCAGATACTCTCGTAAACGAAACCCATTTATAGTTGTATTCGACTTGAATAATCTGGCAAATGTGTGTTGCTAGAAATCGCCAAACGTTTTTGTTTAAGCCACACAAAATTTGCACGGCAGCCCCTTTTTTCCGTTTGGACAAGGAATTGGATGAGTTTGGTGTTGGGACAGATGAGAATTGGACAAGCAATAAAGAAGCAGAATGTCATCACATCACAGCTATCCTATGCTCATCATATTTCATGTCAAAGAGTACTAATCATCAACAGTGACATATATTTACACCTTTTTTCACATGCATCTTGTGTTCTCCCCTGTCATACACAACTTGCATAAATTTGAAAAAATTTCACCATTCAAAAGAGTAAAATTTGTATGTATTGTAATTTGACAAGAACTGAGTCTCAGTAGATCATGACAACAAGATTAGTACATATACAGAACGAATATTGAATTTAGCTGGATCTCAGCAGATCACGATAATAAAATTAATATGTAGATAGAGAGATGATTGAATTGAGATGGATCTCAGCATACCATGATAAGTGACAAGAAGATTAGTATGCATGTAGAAAAGATGATTAACTAAAGTGGGACGGAAAACTCGGATGAAGGACTAATGAAATATTTAGTCGAACATTAGGTTGGATGAGAGTTAGGTGTTTGGTCATTGGAGATTAATATGGTGGTTTTTATAGTTCCTTAGAAGACATAATTTCAATCATCAAATCAAGATTCATGATGAAGTGTTGGTTGTTACCAACCTTAAAATTCAATTTATGAGGTATATATATGTCTCTTTAGGGTGGTTAATAATTTGGACAGGATTGTATCATACACTGCCATTTTCCAAGAAAGGAGAAGAGTCCAAGTGTAAATTAATACGCAATTTACAGACGGGGTTAGGCTGTTTCTCAGTGTCAAATCAGTTGGAGTACAAGAATCCAGTTTGATGAGAAATGTTAGGACCCTTCAACATTTTGATTGCAGACGTGTTCCAGCTGGAGTTCGAACGTCGTTAATCCTCGGAGCTGTAATCGCTTGATTCTTGCAATAGAGGCACAGCTGCGCAACAGAATGACTCCTTGTCTTTGAGAAGAAGACAGCTCCCATCTGAGTTCCACTTCAGATCGAAGATGGAGAAGTTAGGAAACGGGGCGTTAATGCAGTAAGCACCGGATGGTGTCCACATGTATAGATTTGTGCTTCCGGTGCATAGGACTAGTCGGGGGCATGTTGGATCCCAAGCTGCAGCTCGAACGGGATCCTTTTGTATCAAGATGGCTGCAAGCTCGAGATGTTGCACGTCCCATATCCAAAGGACCGCTGGCATGCTGTCATTGCGTGTGCATATATATTGGCTGTCATTGCTCCATGACATGAGGCCTGAAATTAAGATAGTCACCAGTGAAAAATGCAGCATTATACTTTGTTTTAAACAGAAGTCAGTGTACAGGATCATCAACTCTAAACTATGAAGTTGAGCAAATGATATTCTTGCGTGCTATTTTGTGATTATCGACTGAAATGAACTCTGCCTCACCAATTCCTTGTTTGGGGTTTGGTTTATCTGCCTGAGGCTTCTGAGAAGGAAGAGTGATTGGCACTTCCATGAGATCGTATCTGACTTGAATGTATGTCTC
>NC_026148.1:11335024-11369620 GCF_000512975.1 Sesamum indicum | reverse complement strand
GGAAACAATTAGATAGTTCTGAGAGGAACGTGACAGAATAAGAGAATGTGCAAGTTGCAACATGCAGAATGCGCTCAAAGTTTCCGACAAGGTTGCGTTCTTTGTTTATTCCAGTTGAGAAGAATTTATTCTAGAAACTTTGGATCTACGATCAGTTCTTAAGAGAAAATTTCTGTCAGAAAATTGTGAATTGACAACTTGTGCTAGAACCTCCGAGTGTACTAGCTTATGGGACAAAGGACTTCCAGTAAAACAGCGCCTCATTCATTAGATTAACTTCGGTCGTAGCTGTTAACTGATGTGAAACTAGTGCATCCAAACCTAGCAATAATTCAAAGCTCAAGACACAAATGACTTGTTTTCCCAGTTTTTGAGTTAATAACCACTAATTTAAGTCAGATTTCCATCAAAGAACAAATACAAGCAGAAATACATTATCGTCAGCATGATATACTGATGATCAAATTATTTAGGAGAGCTCACCAGCATTCCTTTTAGCAAATTCATCACTCAGTGACAATTCCGACACATCAAGCTGCAATGGCTCGTCTACTTCCTGAATGGACGGAAAAGGATTGGAAACAAGTTGCGAAGAGTATGTAAGCATCAGCTAAATAAATGATTTTCCTACCTTGAAAACAGCAGCTGCACAAGGACCACGAACAGTAGATAGATGAGTAAATTCTGCAAATACTTTCCACGTCAAGTGATTCAAAACACGTATCATTTGGTCATAGCTTCCCACAGCTAAGAACTGGCTACAGGGTGACCAAGAAACACTTTTTACTCCTAATCCGCTCTCGTATGCTTGATACTTAGATAAACACCGGCCATCCGGAGAATATATCAGAACCTACACCAAACCGCATGGTATGTAAACAGTTTAATGATGGTAACTAACAAATTCAAGCATGAATATAGGGGACCAAGGACTTAAGAGCAATAAAGATAAACCTAACCAATTTTTTATTCGATCATGTGTCAATAGTACCAAACACCATTTCAAAAGAGGAAAAGCAGTCCACCACTAAACAATTAAGAATGTATAAACTTTTCTGAGAGTTAAAATAACAACAATATCCAACCCTTCCAGATATAAAAAGCAACAAAAGTGAAATAACTTTAAAAATACCGACTTGTACCAAGTGTGATCATTCAAAACATAGTTGACTCAATATTTTTTGGCCAAGAAACTCAAAAGGAAACAGAACCACAGGAAGGAAAACTAAAACAGATAGTTCGGTTTATCCTTTTTAACTGTATGATGTCTATTCACAGATTTTTGTTATACATGCAACTTAGAACAAATATGACAGTAACTAATCTTATATTCCATTCACAATTGAGCATGAGAATTTAGTGATACTGTTTCCACCAATTACAAGTGCTTCCAGTTTTATACATCAATGCAGCGACATGGTTGGAAATGCTAGAGATATGGTTTTACAAGACTGGTGTTGCATATGAACAGAGAAATATATAAGTATCATGTTATAGGGGATGACAAAAGAAAACCAGAATTCAATTCAATGAAATTTAGATCAGACAAACTGTAAAGCTCATTATCATGGAAAATATGATAATGACAAGCTACAGTATAAATGGATGTTAAGTTATTTCAACTATAAAACAAAACCAAGCAGTAGCACCACTCACACACCTTATATTCCAAAGGAGAATCCCAGATAACTATGGCACTGTCATCAGGTGACCATTGAATATCAGACAAATCCAATGTATCAACAGCGAAAACCCCCATAATCTCCCAGGTATAACAAGAAAGCAGATTAACATAGTCTTTGCAATCACGTCTTGTGCATATTGCAGCAAACTTGCCATCCTTAGTAAATGAAACTCCCTTAGAGCCATGTTTTGGCCATTGCACATGTATGCACGCGGTGTTCAACAGTGACCAAACTGTTAACCGCAGTTGAAACTCAGAAGTGGTTAGTATGTGGCGACTATCAGGGCTCCACCTCGCATAGGAAATACCCGCAGGACCCTCATCTATTTTGCATGTCCATTCTGGCTGTGCTAACGACCATGCTTGTATCATAGGCCTCTTAAATAGGCCACAAAGTATGTACTCAGAATCAAGGGCCCATTCAATGTAAGTTATTTTGTCCAAGCAAGAGAACAATTGTACTACCTGCAAAGCAAATCACACATAATAACATAAATTAAAATCTAAAACCCAAATAACACTCAATGTAGCATGAAGAGTGTCCGCCTTTCGTTGGGCATTCATCCTATTGTGATTCTTTGCATTGGAAGAAGGCCTTTCTACTGCACTGAATCATCACATCAAATGTTCACCGTTTCATCAACCAGTTTCAAGCAACAGTGTTCATGAGTTCCTCAGAGTCTCCAGAAAGAAATTAAACGCTAGATCAAACCCTCTTTCTAGACAATCTTTCAATTCTTGGTAATTACAACAACCTCAATATTCTAATTTCAAACATCCAAACTAGCAAGTAGCAAACAAGAATTGGATTAAAATGTGCAGAGCTAGTAAATCCGAGTAAATAAACGTCAGGGCTATGGGGCAAATAATTTAACAGCCATTCAAATCTAGCATAACAGAATAGGATACCTCATTGTGCCAAAGCAGAGCTCTTTGAATTTCAAATCACATCGAGAAATTGACAACATCATCAAAAACCCAAATCAAAATTCCAAATGCACCACTCCACCGAACTACAAAACCAATCACCCACAAACATAATAAAACCAAAAGGCGCATGTACCTTGAGTGTGAGAACATCGCGAATGACAAGGCGATAATCCACAGCAACTGCCAAAAACCTCGCATTAGGCGAAAACGCACAGGGACCCGTCTGCTTATACGTTTCAGTGAACTCCATTTCACCACCAAGAAACGATCTTTTCTACAAAAACAAACAACTGCTCGCCTCTTCCGCACAGAATTACAGCCAACATTGACTCCGCGACTGGATCCGCAAATGGGTTCTACAGATCCGTGGAGGGTCTCATGGGGGCCCGGTAAAAGGGTCAGACAGATTCAAATTTTAAGAAACAGCAGTCAACAAATTGCAGGAGAATGAAAGAGCAGAGTTGATTCTTTATGCGACAGACAGTCAAAATGTTTTCAACAGAGCGCAGGGAGTGGGAGAGCCTCGGTTTATATATATATATATATATATATGCGGGGGCATGTAAACCTGCTTTTCAGGATTACAATTCTTGAACTGCTCACCCTCTCACTCAACTTCCTAGTTGAGATTTAGCATTTTGGCATGAAAGATAAGTTTGATAGAAATCAAGAAAGAGACATTTTTGTTATCTTTGGTCGGAGAGAAAATGTCACATATGATATTATTATTTTTCAATTTTCATATTTGAAGTTATATATTGAACAAGTTATATAGTACCATGTCTATGTCATTTATATTATTATATATAAAAATTGAATAAGATTATTTTAATATGTTCAATGCTTTGAATTATTTTCTTTTTCTTTTTTTTTTCTTCTTTCTATCACCAATTCAAGTGTATTTTATTTGAAGACTGATTTTAGTTAAATATTTAAATTATTTTACTCATTGCCACACACAGCCGTTCAAATATGACATAAATATTATATTGATATATATTTTTTTTAAAAATTAAAAACTATATATTCAAATTAAATTTCAACTTAAAAGTGAAATGCATACCCATCACGCTTTAATGTGGCTCCACATATGTCACGAATGTGTAAAAGAAAATATTTCACCCTCTCAACATTCTGTAATTTTAAATGGAAAATTTGGAACTAAGGTGAAAGCAATTTCCGTGATCTTTCACTTCCACCTGTCTTTTTTTTAATAGTATGCAATATATTCCATCATTTAACATTCACATTTAAAAACTAATTTAATACAACGATAATTCAAATTAACAAACTCATCTAAATGAGATAAGAAACAAAAAACTACTATAATAATAGACATACACTACCATAATAGTAGACATATATTAACATCTACAGAACTCAAACTCATAATATTTTGATTGTAAATTTTAACATTATCAATCAAGCAATACCTCCTTGACATTTCCAACCAATCTCAAATTACACCGAATTGCTGTTATGTTTCTTTTATCAAGGTGGTGGTTTGAAAGATGTGTACAAAATTAACAGTGCAAGATTCTACTCAAGAAGAAACGTGGGCTGCAGCAACTGCTGTCCAGCCTTAAGATTAAGTCAGTCTTCACACGCTTTTATCAATTTTCCTGTGATGAAAATAACGAGATAACATCTAAATTCCTATAGCAGTTACCCCATCAAGAAACTTATACCTCATTCTTCGATTTTTCAAACACACTAACTACCCTGAGACACAATCATCAACCTTCATGGCAATATATGTTCCAAGAGGAAGGAGCAGTGCAAGAGAAAGATGCATTAGCTCAAAAGAGGTTTACAAGCCCAAGAGATGTAATTTGGAATACAAACTTCATCGTGCAATGCCTCCTTGTCAAAACATTGAGTTAGCCAGTTCGGATAATTCTGATGCAACCTCGTTATAGTCTCCTTTCAGCTTTTCTTGTTCCTCCTGGCCAAGTTCCCCTTTGGTGGGCTTAGTCAGCACCAAAACACAGCAAGTCGGCCTCTTTGTGGCTCCGGCATTAGCAAGGTCCTGAAACAGAGCAGATTATCATGTCGTTAGATTCCAGATTTCAGTTTCTTCCAATATGGATTGTTTCATCTAAGAATATAGAACAAAAGACACATGTCGCTGGATTGCAGAAGGGGCAAACAATGCCATTGATCTTGTTAATGGTTCCCTTATACAAATTTCTAACAGCAATATTAACAGAAGGATGCCGGCTGTTTAGATTTTTTGGGTGGCCAGACCCATTTGATGCAACTTCCAATAACACAACCAATTATCCAAACCAAAAATCATACCGAATCATTCAAGAAATCAGCTTTCAAAATTTCCCAAATCAAGTAGTGGTGAATGAGGAAACAAAACTAAGAAAGATGAAGATGCTATGAGATGCAACTGTTTAGTTATTTCAGAGTTCAGCTGCATCTAAATGAGCACATTTTGCTCATGAACATGAAAACAATATTACAGAATAACACTTAGAATCATTAAATATCAAAAAGCAGTGAAGAAAACAACTTACTTCCTTTGACGGTACGTAGACGTATGGAATGTTAGCTTCTTCACATAAGATTGGAACATGAGTGATGACATCTATAGGTGATATGTTCCCTGCTATAACACATAACCTGCAATCATCATGAATTAGGACACCATACGGAAGTTCAACGAGTTATATACAAAAAAAAAAAAGAACTATGCAAGCCTCTTTCATAATCAGACAAGTAGGGTGGTGGTTATCCAACTTGTTGGCACGTCACTGGAGCTTAATCAATGTTCCCAAACAAGTAAAGAGAACTAATTATGATCCAATTATCAAGTCTTGCTTCTAGGCTGCCAAACATGGCACACCTCTTAAACCAATGTTTAAGCCGCCATCATGCCAAATACCTATGAAATCAATTGTTTTTCTTTCTTCTGAAATCATTACAACTTAAGAACCAAACTCTATTCCAACAAAAAGAATGAACAAAGAGAACACCCATCCATAGCTATACAACAAAACGCATTTTAGCGTATAGTTGGTAAGCATAACTGATAACAAGGTTCAACATTTATGCACCAAATCGGGTGTCATCAGTAATCAAATGTGAACAAAATACAAGTACAATCACATGAAAATTTTACCCTTTGTTCCCGCGGCGAATGCTCTTAACCACCTCCTTAACCCCCCTCTTCAAGCACTTCTGCTCCGCAGCTGAAATTGACGACAAACAGCAAAAAATAAATCAAGAAAAATTGAAATACAATAAGCCCATCTGCATATTTGCTCAAAATCATAAGCGTGTAAATAGTGACCTCGACGAACAAGCTTGAGGGTGCGTTTGCAGAGCTTTTTTCCGGCGAGTGGTTTGGCAATGGGGGCGAGAGCCAACATTTTTTTCTTCTCCCTCTCTTTCTGCGCTGTTCTTTCAATCTCGCTGTCGCTTCCCATCGCTTCTATGTTGGTAGGAAAGAAGCAGAGCACAGAGAAGATAGTGAAGGTTTTGGGGATGGGGATTAGGGTTTTAGGCAAGTAGGTTAAAATGAACTAAAATTGGACGTACAATACCAAAAACACCCATCATTTATTATAATTATAATTATTTTTTATTATTTAAAAATTATAAATACCTTTTGTGATTAAAAGTCATCTAAAAAATACACTCTGACTTTCATGAGAGGTACTTATTAAACAATCTTGAATTTTAAAAGGTATTTATAATTTTGAAACAATCGATATTTATGATTATAGCAAATTTTAAAAAATCTTGTTGTAATTTATTTAATTTTTTAAATAGGGTGAGTTTGACCCATTTTTTGAATAGTTAATTTAACTATAAAAGAATATTATTTTTTGGACAAACGCTTTGTCCTAAAATTTATTATAATTATTGTTGTTTGAAAAATTACAAATACTCTCTAAAATTAATAACTGTTTAATAAATACCCCTTATAACAGTTTATCAATAGGGATATTTGTTAAACGATCTTTAATTCTATAGCGACAATTATAATTTTTCAAACAAGAAATAAGTATTTGTAATTATAACAAATTCTATGAAAACTCATTGAAATTTATCTTATTCTTGATTAATAGGTTTTGATATAATTAATTTTATAAAATAGTGATTGATTAAAAAAAATTATTTATATTTTAAAAAAATGAGGGTTATTTTTTCTGAAAACCCAAATTTTAATTATATCTTTGTCTGTCAAAACATTTCTATAATTATGACCGTTCAAATGGAAAAAATCAGGGAAATTGTATTTTTGTCCGATAGAAAGAATTGTATTTTTTATCCCATAATAAATGAATTTTTTATACTTTATGGGGGTAAAAAAAAAGGCAATATAATGTCGTGCTTGGGACCAAAACTACATTTTTTCACCAAAGATTGGGGAAAAAAACCCAAAAAAAAAAAAAAAAGAGGTACCAATTTTGTAGAGTTGTTCTTGTTTGAGTTTTACGAGTAGGGTTGAACTAATCTTCAAAACCTCAATTCCCTTTACCATGTTACTGAAAGAAAATGCTGCTACCACATAGATGCTGAGTTGAATCCCCTCAATTTAACGTACGCATTTCCTTTGTCCTCTTAGCATCATCGGATTCTTCAAGGTGCCGGTTTCCACCTGGCCCGCGCGCAGGCATAGTATGTTTGTGGTGTTATATCACGTTTTTAGTTGAAATCTCTGATGATTTCTTTAAGGGATGTTCTGAAATTAATCCGATTTTGTTGGGATTTTTTCTCCCTTTTCCGAACTCTTGCAGAAATTCAAGCAAAATGTCTCCAAGGTGGAGCAGAATTTTCAGCCATATTAGCAGGATTAGTAATCTGCAAAGGAGTTCTGAATTGGTGCGGGGGGATTTATCTGTTTTTCCGTTGCGGAACTATGCTAAGGTTGCGGCTGCTGTGGAGCCAAATTTTAAAAGTGATACTAATAAACCAGAGGTATGGGAATTTCAAAACTTATCAATTGTTCTTGTAATGATCTGCAGAAACTTTGTCAAAAGTTTGTATCTTTAAGTGTGTTTTCTTTGTAGGAAAGGTCCTAGGTTCAAGACCAGGTCTCCCCACCCCCATCTCTGTAAATAGAAAAAAAGTGCGGTATCTTTTTATCAGACGATTGGAGCAATCCATTGTTGTTAGGCTTGGATCTACAGAAACTCCTGCTTGGTGGGGGTGGAGGGTTTGCCAAATTTTGGGTAAGAAATGAGTCTTGTGGCAAATTATCATGATATAGTGTTTAAAGAGATTCAAAATGTCTACATTGTGTAATATAAAATCTACAATGACATAGTAATAATAAGGTGGATGGATAAATTGCATCTATCTTATGATTGTATCAAAGCTTTGTGTCTGTTCTTGATTTTGAATTATGAGCTGGCCTGGGCTGCAATTGGACATCATAGAATTGCTACAGATAGTGTAAAAAAGCTTCATGCTTTGAGCGTAAAACTGATAAATGTACTAATTCAATGTACTACTGCTCTTTGTTCTAAAGTCTATGGTAATATAGACAATTTGTCACCGTGGTAGTGCCAGATATTGCCACATTATCACAGAAAGATTTGTGCCTGGGGGATGGTGAACTGCTGTATTATATTGTCGAATGAGAGTAATAAGCATCTGATAAGTTGGTTAGATGTTAATTCATGTACTCTTGTAAGCTTCATGCTGTTCGATTTTCCTAATCAGATTCATGAAGAAACGCTTACTCTCCAGGTGAATCTTAACAAGATGTTTTGGTCCAAGCCATGTTCATTGGCATTAGCAACTGATTCGCCAAATAGAATTGAAGACCCACAATATGAAGGCGTCAAACGATTTATCCTAAAGTTGATGCTATTCTACAGCAAGCAGAGCCAGTTCATCCGTTGGGCCAATGCTATTTACCACCGTGTAATATACCAAGTTGATAGACCTGCTATATATGATGGTTAGTTTTTCCTTGCTTTGTGTCTCTTTCATGATTTGTGGGCAGATGAGATTCATTCCACTGCATTGTGTTCCCTTTTTCTCTTGTTACCGATTTTAAATTTCATGGACAAATAGAACTGACCCTTGAGAAATGTTGGAAGGGATGTCTGATATCAAAAGTTTCTGATCAGAGTGGTATATTGTGTTTGGGATCTCATTCATCTGACTTAGATTTTTCCCCCATATATGAACCACAAAGCAATGTTCTGCACCTCTTCTGCTGTCTCAGTGTTCTTGTGTAAGTTTAAACGGAGTTTTGTCTTATTTGATGTGCAGTGTTTAGCTTGGAGCAGACATTTAAAACAACATTTTCCTTGCTTGTACTCCACATGTGGCTTTGCCTACGTCGTTTAAAGGAAGAGGGCAAGGAAGGTGTTGAGCTGGGGCAATACTTATATGAGATATATAATCATGACCTGGAATTGAGGGTGTCTAAGGCTGGGGTGAGTTATCTTTATTGCTTGTAAAGCTGCTGTTGTTCTCTTTTAGTTTTCTAGTACTTCATCTTCAAGTCTGAAGGTCGCACTTATGATCATTATGATAAGTGATCACCATCTTGAAGATTTTTGTTGGCTCTCCGAAGGCAAACAGTTGAGTTATATGATGGAACCAAGTCTATGTGCGGACCATAATCTATCGTCAAGTTACTTATCTGCTACCGTTGTTTGTAAGCTCTGCTCTTTTCATTCTCTTTTTAGAAGTGCAGGTAAATTTACTGCTATCTAAATGGATGAAAGAATTGGAGAAGATTTTTTATGGAAATATTGTTGCTTATGATGCGGCCATGGGGAAACAGGATGACCTTCAAAATGTCATTTGGAGGTATGGAATTGCCAGAAAATGTAAGATGTGTTGGTTTGGCATGCTTTTTCTCACCTGTTAGAATTTGCTGAAGAAATTATTAATAGCAGGCTAGTTTTTGGAAGTTAAACTATCAGTTTGATACTTTTTAATATGTTACATGAAAACACTGTGGGTTATTCCTCATGAATGTATAGTCCCTCAGTATTAGTAATTTTGCATCTTATTTTGACAGCAATGGGGGGAAGTTTCAGTTAAGCACTTGATGGTTAAAGATTATGTATGTATCAGTCGTATTGATGTTTCTAATGCTTTTCATGTTTTTCTGCACGTTAGGAATGTATTCTCTGATGATGGTGCATCAAAACCAAGTGAAGGTGCCTTACTTCCAGTCCAGGCAAGTTCTTATCTTCTTATGCTGCATAGACTGGCTTAACATAACTATTTGCTTTTTTTTTTTTTTTTGAAACGAATAAAACTATTTGCTTAAATATATAATTTATATGTGGTGTGAGGTGCAGCGGAAGGGTATTATGATTCTCTTGAAAACTATTTCCTTAGCATAAAGGTCGGAAAAAAGAAGTTACCTAAAACATGTTTTTTGGCAGAAAAGATGCTCAACGTTCAAATTGATAATAACAAATTCAGTTTAGATGATATGTGTTATTTTTTAACTTTTGGATCCCTTGGCAAATTTAATGGTATAATTAGGTGACTATCTTATGTCTAGTCTTTATTTCAGGGTGCATTTGGGTGCCTTTTACAACTCAATGATTGCCTGTTATTTCATTCCTTAAGACTCGTTTCAAATTCCCAATCATGGAATTTAGGCTTTCATTTTCCACATGAATTGGGTCAGAAGAAAAAATGAGCAAAAATACTAAATTTCATGCAGAATAGTAACAAGTTCTTGAGAGTTTCATTACTCATTTCTGATTTAGTTTTAGACATGGGCTAACTAAACCAAGTTTCCAAAAATTATGATTTATTTAAGCATTGAAGATTCTCCTGATTTGAAAAGATTTCTATTTATGTTCACAGAATTTTCCATACAAACAAACGATTGGAAAATTTATCCTTCCTCATTTTGTCTTCTTTCTTACCCTTTTCCCTAGAACCAGATGAGCGAGAAAGTTAATGGAGGTGATGTCATAGGATTGAAGTCCTTTTAACCTCGAGTCCTCAGAGATATTTCAATTGCTATAAGTGCAACATATGTTGCACTATGTTGATTAATTGATTAGAGTAGGTGATACCAATCATGAAGTTTTCACATATGTTGCGTTGTCCTATATTACTTGGCAATGCGAAAAGAATTACTTCTGTGTAATCCCAAGATGTGATGATATCTCTTTTTCACCTTACGCACCAATATTTGCTTTTTCTGTAAATAGTTCTTTCATTTCCCCGAACCTTAATTCAATTCCATTGCATCAGAGATTATATAAATAACAGCAACCCTGCTCATAACTTGTTATTTCCAGGCACTGACAAGGTATATTCGTCGGGAAGCAAGTTGTCTGTCATTAACAGGTAAGGATAGTGCTCCTACATTTGTATCAACGTTAGAAGCAGAAGAATCTAGCTACAGTTGGGCTTTCAAATTTTTGTCTCACCTAAAATCGAAAAAAGCACTTGACTTGGAAACGATTAATATTTCATTAATTTCCGAAGTGAGTGATCTGGTGCAAACCAAAATCTGCTTCCAATAACAACTTAACTTGACAATCCAGTTAATTTCGTGCAGATAAAGAAGCCATATTTTCAGGCAACTTCATGTTCACATCATTGGAGGATACAGGTCCTGATACGCCAAAAAAGTAGCGACAAAGTGCAATTCCAAGGATGATATAGTAATGATTATCAAATACGCCTCAATTTCCGTCATTAGTGTCCGTTGTCTTTAACAATGATACAATATAAGAGGATCTCAATAATGCGTTTTCCCTCGAATGAATGTCAACCCAGGTGAATCTTGGAAATGCTTTTAGCAGTTAGAGATAATTATGTGATTAGATACATTTTATTATCAGTTATGTGATGGACATTGACTAAGTCTATTTCATAATAGAGTTGAAATGGTTTGTAAGTTTTTGTGTTGGCTCTACTTTAAATGGAGAATCACAATTTCTTCGTAATTCGAGTAGTGTAAAAGGTTTATCAAAGATATTATTTATTCTATATTTTGCATGAAGTAGAGTGAAATTTGTTTCCGAAGTCATCAACTATTCCCTCCTCAAACAATTTTTTAATCCAAATTAGATTTGATCAAATCAAACTAATTATAGAACAAGTGTAATACATTATTTATATGATTTTTCATTTTTCTTAAACTACACTCCCACAACAGGTATATTTCTATCATATAATTAATTCAAGTGCGATAAAAAACTTGGTTTGGTTAAGAATTTCTACATTTCTCAAATAGTCACTTTAAAAGGTATTTAAAAGTCTTTGATCTATCATGATGAGCCCTAGTTTAAATGATGAAGTTGAGGATTTATGACTAGAGGCCATGTTCAAGTTCTATGTATATGTGAGTATTTGTCTGTTTTAATAGTAGTTGTTGGTTTATTTTTATAATAGCAATTGTTAGTCTATTTTTATAATAATTATTGATTAGTTATACATATTTGATATTGTTAATTGACATATATTAATAATTAAAAACGAAAAAGAAAAAGTCTACATTCACAACTCTTAAACCCTAACGAAACTCATCATCGATCTTTCGTTGTTTTCTACGCAACCCAATTCAGCGAAACAAACAAAAAGGGAAAATAAAAATGTAAAGAATAAATGGTTTGATTAGCAATTTGCCCTCATCCCACGTTTTCTTCCTGTTTTAACTCTTGGACTGTTGAATAATTGAAGGTAACTTTTCTTAATCTGGGCTGCTCCCTCGATTATCAGTTCTCACCGCAATCCCATTGTTTACATGTGGCTGTTGAGATCACTGTAGCAACATCAGCTGAGGTTGTAGGTTCAGTTGATGACCTTTTGATACAAATCTTGCTACCATTACCTGTAAAATCACTGATGCGGTTCAATCTAGTATCCAAAGACTGGAGATCTTTAATCACTAGCATTATTGCAGAAATAATACACAAAGATATACAAGATATTAATAAGAAATTACATCAACATAAAGCAGTGGAAATAATCGATCAAACGAACGCTCAGAGGGCCAGATCCATTTCTTAGGCTTTACTGACCATCACTAAGATCGGCAGCCTTAAGATAAAACCCACGGTTGCACACGATTTTGGCACAAAGCCTTTATCACAAAGGCTATAAACCTCGATCACACAGATCTTCTCAGCACACGGTCACTGAGACCTTCAATCTCTCTATTTCACAAAGATTTGCACTGAGCTTATTGAAATAGTTTACTGTTCTAAAATAGGAGAAGGAGTCTCCTATTTATAGGGCCGAGAGAAGAGATGGAGATGGAAGATAAGGATCACCTTCCATAAAGCATCAACTTGGTTATGGAAGGAGACCATCGTTGCAAGAGCAAAGTGAATCACAGAGAGGGAATAGAGATATGTGAGATATGAGGGTTAGATAGAAAATAAGTAACCAAGTCGGGTCGGGACGGGTCGAGTTGTGGGTCGGTGGTCGTGGGCTTGGGCCAAAACCATTGCCATCCAAGTGGGTGTATTGGGCCTCCCTATTTTCGATCCTGGGCCATAAATTTTCCAACAATCGTTTTTCCCTTTTGCGCAACACGGGCCTTAAACCTGCAGTGGGATTGTTCTTTCGTGGCCGCAAGTTCACTGATTTTGAGTACATTCATTTAGGTGCAAGAAATCAGACAAAGGGCCCGTTCAGGGAATTAAGGTTTCCTGATGACCCTTTTCCACTCTGGATTCAGCAGTCTTGTAATGGATTACTTCTGTGTTGTAGCTCTGAGAAACGTAGAAGTTATCCTATACGTAGATGCTCTGTGTATAATCCGACTACGAACTCTTATACCAAACTTCCTAGACCAGGTGTTGTGAATGAAGTTCCAAGAATTGTGTGTGGAGTATACTTGGCTTTTGATCATGCCATGTATCCCTTTTACAAAGTTGTTTGTGTTAGAGACTCGGAGTTGGCTGGCGAGCTTTTCCAGATTGAGGTATACTCGTCCGAGTCTGGTGCTTGGAGGGTGTATGGCGAACTTTTCGATTCCTCAGCCAGTTTTCGGCATGGGGTTTACTGAATGGCTCACTGGATTAGTGAGGAGCCTGAAGAGATTTTGTATTTCAATCTTGACAAAAAAACATTTGGGACGATCTTGTGGCCTGGTGCAGTGGATGGCTCTGGCTATCCCTATGGGAGAAATGTTGGTTATTTTGGGGAGTCTTGTGATCATTTGCATATTATTGTAAGTTATGATACTGAAACAGCGTTTGATGTTTATGAGATGAAGAGGGATTACTCGGAATGGTTTGTGAAGTATCGAGTTGATAGGACTGTAGTGGCTGCTGCTTTTCCTCAGATGCATTATGGGGATTTCTCTGTGTTTGCTCTGGTTCGGGCCGAGGAGGAATGTTGGTTCTTGCTTTTACGGACTCCTAGTAAGGTTGTACGTGTCAATCTTGACTGCTATACTTTTGAGGAGATTTTTCATTCTCGGGATGCTTTGTTTAGACCTTCCTTACCGCATGCTTTCGAATACATTGAATCCCTTGCCTGTGTTTGATGTGTTCTTTTCAGATGCAACTTTACCTGATTCCATCCATGGATGCAAATTCATCGAACTTCTATTCTGGATCTCATGTAATGGACCACAATCTAATTTCGATTGTCTGTATCATACCTTGACTTTCTTGAATCGTTCTTAGGCATTTCCAGCATTGCACAATAGTCATATCTGTCAATCCAAAACACACAACCCTTTGAAGCTTTCAGGCTTGAATTTGCTGCTTCATATCTGTCATTCCAGAATTTGAACTAGTTACCACCAAGAAGAAGGCGCGGATTCTCATATTTCGTAAACGAAGAACTGGATCACCATGCTACCTCTAACTAGACAAAGAAACAGGGTGACCAAGGAGAAAAAACCAGATTCTTGTGCTGATTATGTTTTACATTATGCTTCCTTCTGATCTTGCCCTTGCCGTGATGCTTCCTTTTGGACATCATATGCTGAATATTCATGGAACAACAATGAAAAAATAAGAAGTTCGACCTCAACAAAGATACGAATCCCGTTTGCCCTCCACTTGCTGCATTCTTGGATTAATATAAAATGCAATTTACTCTTGTGTTAATGAAAATGTTTAAAATACCCGTATTGTATAGACTATGTTGTCTATCTTCTTCCAAATTCATAAAGCAAAATGGTAAATATGTATAAGAGCTATCGAGAATCATGATACGTGAAGCCTTTGAGTAAACTATCAGAAAATTTTTATTTAAATTAATTACATAGCAAGTATAATATAATTATTATATAATTAATTACTTTTTTGAATCATGGTAAATTATATAATAAATATATTACACTTAAATGTATAACTGATTTAAGTCTGGTTAAATCCAATCCGAGAAAAATTTCCCGAAAACCACCACATTACTTCAATTGTGATACCTCAGTTTCCAAAGTCATTACCTATGCTCAACTCTCCAGTGGTAGTCGCTTTTTTAAACGTATTTAAAAGTATTGGTCCGTTGTACATTGTACCCACTCTTTAGTCTTTTCTTTTTCTCCACTACATACAAAAGACTAATCATGACGGCTAATCAAGAAAGTAATCTTTCTGGTAAAGCCAAATGAAATTCATCACCAATCTTTCATAACCTCGTCCAATTTACCCCTTCTCCCTTGTTTTCTCCGCACCCAATTCATCACGAGAAAAAGTAAATTGTTTGATTAGCAATCCACCCTCATCCCACGTTTTATTTCTGTTTCACTCTGCAGCGTTGAATAATTGAAGGTAAGTTTGCTTGTTAGTCGTCTGCAGTTTTCCCGGAATCCCATAGTCCACATATGGCTATTAAGTTCACTGCAGCAACATCAGCTGAGGTTATAGGTTCAGTCGATGACCTCTTGCTACAAATCTTGCTATGGTTACCTGTAAAATCGCTGATGCGGTTCAAGCTAGTATCCAAACACTGGAAATCTTTAATCATGGGGCGTCATTTTTCCCTTCTGCGCTATACGGGCCCTAGCCCTGCAGTGGGATTGTTCTGTCCTGGCCGGAAGATCTCTGTTTTTAAGTACGTTCATTTAGGTGCAGCAAATCAGACAAAGCCCCTGTTCAGGGAATTAAGGTTTCCTGATGACCCTTTCTCATTCTGGATTCAGCAGTCTTGTAATGGATTATTTCTGTGTTGTAGCTCTGGGAATCTTGTTTGTAGGCGTATTAGATCTCCTGTACGGAGATGCTACGTGTATAATCCGACTACAGGCTGTTACACCAAACTTCCAAGACCAGGTGTTGTGAATGAAGTTCCAAGAATTGTGCATGGAGTAAACTTGGCTTTTGATCATGTTATGGCTCCCTTTTACAAAGTTGTTTGTGTTAGAGGGTCGGAGTTTGCCCGCGAGCTTTTCCAGGTTGAGGTATACTCGTCTGAGTCCGGTGCTTGGAGGGTGTCAGGCGAACCTTTCAGTTCCACAGCCAGTTTTGAGTATGGGGTTTACTGGAATGGCTCAGTTCATTGGATCAGTCATATGCCTAAAGAGCTTTTGTATTTCAATCTCGACAAAGAGAGGTTGGGGAAGACGTCGTTGCCTGGTATAAGGGACGGTAATGGGATGAGAAATGTTGGTTATTTTGGGGAGTCTTGTGATCATTTGCATATCATTGAAAGTCATGATTATGAAATAGTGTTTGATGTTTATGAGATGAAGAGGGATTACTCGGAATGGTTTGTGAAGTACCGAGTTGATCTCACAGTTGTTACTGCTGCTTTCCCTGAGATAGCTTATATGAATCCATTGATAAACAGAACTTGCTATGCTTTCTCTGTTTTTTCTCTGGTTCGGGCCGAGGAGGAAAGTTCGTTCTTGGTTTTGCTGACTCCTCGTAAGGTTGTGCGACTCAGTCTTGACTGCAATATTGTGGAGGAGATTTGTGATTCTGCGGATACTTGGTTTGAATCTTTCTTGCCGCATGCTTTCGAATACATTGAATCCCTTGCCTGTGTTTGATGTGTTCTTGTCATGGAAAATATGTGTTGTAATTAGGTTCAGCTAAAGCTTTTACGTTTCTATGTAAGAGATAGAGATTAATTAACTAAAGTTTGTATTAGCATCAGAACGTGATTGTTCAGCAGTAAATATTACTTGGTTTTCTGTTAATTCTCCCCTAATTCTATTGGATTGCAATCCATTGAAATTCTATTTTGGATCTCAGGTTGTCAAATTCATATCAATGTAATTAATGTGATTTGCTCAACAATCTAATTTAGGTTGTTTCTATCACACCTCAGCCTTCCTGAATCATTCTTGGGCTTTTTCCACATTGCCCAATGTTATATTTTCATGGTATCAATCTCAGTATCAATCCTGCAACTGGCAATTTGTGCAATTGCTCATTGCCATTCAAATTGCTGTTTTAGCTGTTCAATCCAAAACAAACAAACCATTGCTTTCAGGCTTAAATTTGCTGCTTCAAAACTGTCATTCCAGAATTTAAAATGTCACCAGAGTCCACAACTTAAACAAGTTACCACAAAGAAGAATTTGCATAGTTCAGCAAAAACAAAAAAAAAAAAAATCAAATAAAGAAATAGCAAGCGCACTTCAGATTTTCATCAAGCTGCAGTTAGATTAATTTTTATATCATTTCCCAAATAAAACTAGCATCTCAAAATTTCTCATTTCTCGTAAACGAAGAACTAGATCACCTAGAACTACACAAAGAAACAGGGTAACCAAGGAGAAAAAACACATTCTTGTGCTGATTAAGTTATACATTATGCTTCTTTCTGATCTTGCCCTTGCCATGATGCTTCCTTTTGGCCATCTTGATCTTCTTCTTCAGCTTCTTTCCGATAGGCTTCAAGGCTTTCAAGCTTTGATTGCCATCAGCCATTTCCACATCTGCAAACCAGTACCAAGATTCAATACCATTAACAACAAATGCCAGAAATAAGGGCAAAACAAGACCAACTTCATCAAGGCAGCAATGAGGTATATACAAACAATCCCAACACATGCTACCGTGTGCAGAGAGAAATTTTTCCATGACATTTTTAAGTATAAGCTGTTTTAACATCACCAGATACTTGTAACTCTGAGAAACATTATCAAAGTCCAGGATTTTAACAGCATATGAATAACTAAACCTTGGAAGTGTCATGGGAAATCCCACGACATAACCTTATGAGTTCATTGTCCACCATCAAATGGTCAGTAACAGATTATATAAAATTTTGGCCCAAAAGTTCCCATGGAAGGAAGGAGAAAAAGCACAAAATCTCGAAAGACCTAAAACTTGGAAACTGAGTATAGCAAAAAAGCTCGCAAATCAAGATAATAATATACCAACATCAATAACAAATCAATATCAGCAGCATAGGATAAAAGCGAAAAAATCAAACAAAAGCGCGAAAAACCAGAAGAAACGAGAGGCTAAAAGAGAAAGAAAGAATTATACCCATGCCGTCGTCGTTAGCTGAAGTAGTGGCGGCAGCGACGAAATCCATGGCGGCGGAGGGAGCGGACTTGACAGGAAGCTTGGACGCGGCGAGGGCAGCCTCCTGGGCTGCAAGCTTGGCGGCCTCTTTCTTCTCGTAAATGGGCTCCACTAGCTCTCTCCTTATGGCCCTCAACCGCTTCTCCCTCTTCGATCTCATTGATTTCGCCATAGTTTCTTCGTGGCTTTGTCGAAATTGTCTTCTTCAATTCGTCGGCGACTGATGATATCAAAGAGTTCGCTGCGTACACAGAGCGAGGCACGGCTCTATTTAGGGTTTTTGCTTTCAGGTTTCTACCAACCCAAGCGCCTAATGTCTAATGATTTATTTCCATCTCTTATATATAAAATATATACTTAATATATTCAATATAAATAGGGGCTCTGCAATTTGCATTAAAAATACATTATAATTATTAAGAAAAAAAAAATATTTTACGTCCCGAACTATACCATTTTTTATATTTTACTATCTAATAGTTTTTTTCTTCTTTGGCTTGCAAATTACCATCTATCTCCATATGTTAGTATAAAATTCATACGATAAGTTAAAACTAAAAGAAATTAGTTACATAAAATATAAAAATAATTGAGTACACTTATAAATACGAGACATGACTGTAAATCTGTGATCAAATAATACAAACATAAACATAATGAGTTGATCATAACGCAACTCCTCTCCAAGTATGCTCTCAAAATACTTCATGGCTGAAAATATAAAGAAAACCATAATTTGAATGTCAAATCAGAATTTACCCTTAAATATACCATCCTTATATCCAACTGAAGCTAAAGAGAAAGTAGGACAAAATTATGGACTGAAAACAATAAATATACCAAAAATTGGATATACAAGATCAGTATTTACACCTGGGGTTTATACTTCTTGGAGAGGGGTTTATGATTGCACAAAGAATTTGAAAAATTAAATTGACCGTGAGCCAGTCCAGACTCGGACACGCATAATAGTACCCAAATTGAATACGCGTTCCTCCAATTAAACCACTCTGATCCCTGTCTGCAAGCTGCTTGCGAGGTAAATAATGCCCTTCAACGCTCTTTGGTTCTGTTTCAAAATGGGGATTTGCTCTTGTATGTTGTTGTGATGTAGAGTCTTTTTTTTTTTTTTTTGGTTTAATTTTCTTGAATGCTTCTTTCAGGCTGGAATCCGTAATTCATCTGTTAAGGTGTGAATGTTGTTTATTTGAAGCCCCTTTTTGGATGTGAATGCCCATTGTCTTCTGTCTGGTGGATGAGTGCTTGAGGGAAAAACGGACATGGTCGACGAATCATTCTCTGTGTCTGACTTTTCATTGGCTGATAAAGTTGCTTCTATTGATTATATCTTGACGAAAATCTTTGAATGTCTTCCTTTGAGATCATTAGTCCGCTTTGAAGCCTTTTCTAAACACTGGTTTTCTTTGATCACTGATCCACAATTCTCCCCTCTCCTTAAGCCAAGATACGCCTCTGGCCTTTTCTTGCTTCCATCTATACTTCAGGACGAACCGTTCAGCTGCGAAGTCGATTTTCTGCCTCTCAGATGGTGTAAATTCTCAAACTCCTCCTTTCAAGAGGCTGAGATCAGTTTGTGAGTCCACAGACGTGAAAATCTTGCATTCTTGCAACAGTTTGCTGTTATGTTCTAGTCCTCGGGCCAGTGGAGGGGATACTGACTATTTCGTTTGCAATCCAACAACCAAGAAAATCATTGTATTATGTCGGCCTGCATACGGATTATGGAGAGGCATCTTTATCTGGCGTATGATCCATTGAAATCTCCTGATTACAAAGTAATATATGTATGGAGATTTGCTGGTGATCTTCTCTATAAAATACTGATATATTCGTCTGAGACACGTGTGTGGAGACTTTCCAAATCTGATGAATACTTCTACTACTCAAGTAAAGCACATTTTGACAGGGGTGCCTACTGGAACGGAGCAGTTCATTGGCACTGTGATACTGATAATTGGTTGTATTTCAACATCGATAAGGAAAAGCTTAATATCATGCCGCCTCCTGTGAAATTGGAAGATGGTTTGCTCAAGAGGCCTTTTGTGTATTTTGGTGAATCTGGTGGCCATTTGCATGTGGTCGAGGACTATAGCCAAGCTGTGGCTTTGTACATTTATGAGATGGAAATAGATTACTCGGGGTGGTACAAGAAACGCGAGGTTAGGCTCGATGCTATTCCAGCTGCATTGCCGGAGACAACAAAATTAAGATATCCTACGGAGGAGGGTATCACTTTACTCTCAGTCATTTGTCGAGAAAGTGATGAAGATTGGTTTTTGGTTCTGCAGGTACATGGATGTATAGTTCAGTATAGTCTCGGCTGCGAGGCCTCTTGGGTGCAAGTTCATTTTGATTTCGATCATAATGTTTATGGGGGTGGCCTGAGAAGCTGGGGATGGTATGATGCATTTCAGTATACTCTGAGCTGCTTTTCTCATTTCATCCTCTGTTCTTGAGTTAGAACGGACTGATATTGGCTTGTACTGAAGCACTGAAATTTGGAAGGTGTAATAAATTCGAACAAGAGTCTGGTGGGGACACTTCAATGATTTGAGATTCGAGATTTTATTGTAGAGATATCTGATTAAAAATTCATTGGGAGTGTGTGTAAGTAGGTGCGAGCGCGGCTAAAAAAAAAAAAATTGAACATGTTTTATAGTGAATTTTGCCTTTGTAATTCACCTTTGCATTATTCCACATAAATGAACAAAATATTTCATGAATATGGGGATTTTACTTCTTAAAATTCACATAATTACTGAAAATCCATAAAGTGGTGTCGAATATAATAAATGTAGGAAATATTAGACTAATCTGTCGGATTTTCTATTTTAATTTTAGATAATTATTTAAAATACATAAAATGTTATTGATTACAGATCTCGAAAATATTATGCGATTTAGAAAATTCTAGTTTTTTGTAATTAGTAAAAGCCCATGAAATGGTATTTTCTTTTTCTTTCTTTTCTCTATATATATAAAAGAATGCTTTCCACTAGATCATCCATGAAATGGTATTGGTGTGTGTAAATACACGCATAGAATACACTTCAAATTTAAGAAATTCAGACTCATTCACACGGCTTTCGACTCCAAAACAACAATTAGTTCTATTGCAATCTTACGAAAAATCACGTTTTTGGTACATATATAGTAGATGTTTTTCAATTTAATTCTATTTATTATAATTTTTTATATTGTATTTCATAAACTAAAAATTTTCTTAATATACAAGTCATTACTTATATTTTTTGTCCATTAATTGATAAAAAAGTATACATAAAAATTAAAATTTAAAAAATTAAACTTATTAAATACAATATAAGAAAAATATTTTAAAAAAACCATTATCTAAATCACATATGACTTTGAAATAATGAATGAAAAAGGAATCTTGTTTTCCTTGGGAAAAGACATGAACTATGGCCTAACCAACTTAACGCCCACACCCTCTCAACCAATCCTATTGCCTGGTCCACAACATTTCAGACCTTTAACAGTGCACCCACACCCATACCCCCCACCGACCACCCCACCCCCTCCACACACACACACACACACACACACATATATATATATATATATATACATTTGCATTTGTGTGTGTGTGTCCAATGCATTGACTCCATTACTTAACGCAGACGCCATTGTCGTGACCCGCATCCCAAATCCAAGCTATAACAACCGAAAGAATCGAAAAGAGGGAACTGTTGGAGGGGTTCGTTTCCTATTCACATAAAGAAAAGCATTTCTTGAGAAAATTGAAACCCCACCAAGAATTCATTCCTTTCCTCCTTCTGTCCCTCCGTTGTTCAACATATAAAACAAACAATCTTGGGATTGGGAACAATTTCATCATTGGTCTGCCATGAATCCTTTGGAAAGAATTTTCCTTTTGTTGTCCATTTTGCCCTTTGCCTGTTTTTCTCAAGAGATTTCTCATCCTGATGCCTTCCCTGGGGCTATAATACTTCAATTACCAGAAAGAAATGAAGCCCAGTTGAAGAAATTGACTCTGGAGGAAGCCCATTTACAGTGCACAAGTTGGAGGGTTGCTGTGGAGGCCAACAATTTGAGCCCATGGAAGACAATACCGGAGGATTGTGCTGATTATGTCAAAGAATATATGACTGGGAATGTTTATGAGTTTGATCTTCAAAGGGTTTATAATGAAGCTGGAATATATGCAAGAAGTGTCAATTTGAATGGAGATGGGAAAGATGCTTGGATTTTTGATGTGGATGAGACTCTGCTTTCCAATCTTCCCTATTATGCTGAACATGGCTATGGGTATGTGATAATCTTTCAGTTTTTCCAAGATTTTGATGTAGTTCTAAGTAAAGGTGTAATTTTGATTAGAAATGCCTATTTCAGTAATTTAAGTTGAAAAGTTTTCATGTTGTTGGAGAAGACTGTAGGAAGCTTGATTGCTCCTTTTCATTGTCATTTGGATTAGGATTTTACCTTGTTAGAAGTTCTACTTTATATGTCTTTGCTAATTTTCTGACATTTCATTAATGATTCAATGTTGTTGGAGCTGTAACATGAACTCTGAATTTGAGGGTTGTTCCTGTTTGTTACTTTTGGTTTTGGTAATCATCATTTGGATTAGGATTTTACCTTGTTAGAAGTTCTAGTTTATATGTTCTTGCTAATTTTCTGACATTCCATTAATGATTCAATGTTGTTGGAGTTGTAACACGAACTCTGAATTCGAGGGTTGTTCCTGTTTGTTACTCTTGGTTTTGGTAAGGTTACTGACATGGAGTATATATGTTTATCCTTTTGCATTTCTCTAGATATTTTCTTTCCCAAGGTATATGAAGTTTTGTGATTGGAATTTTGGTATATGGGAGTATGATTCTTCGGGTGGGGGGTTAATATCAGTCTGGTTAACATAATAATTATTGCACTGATAACGGGTTCGATCTGATGCGTTGTTTTCTTGGTAATCTAGCTTGGAGATGTTTAATAGTACGAAATTTGATCAATGGGTGGAGACGGGAACGGCACCTGCTGTAGAGTCTAGTCTGAAGCTTTATGAGGAGGTTTTAAGCTTGGGATTCAAGGTTATCTTGTTGACTGGTAGAAGTGAACGGCACCGTGGTATTACTGTCGAGAATTTGTTGAGAGCTGGATTTCGGGAATGGGACAAGCTCATACTCAGGTGAGTGTTCTGCCTTTTTCTCAACACATGTACTATGGAATATCTTGTTCGTTAACTTTGATTGAGTAAGTAGCTTCATTTTCACTCTCTGCCTCATTTAACTAAAGGTCTCTTTTTAGAACAAAAATATTACATTGCCAGCATGCTTTTTGCCGATTGTATAAACATTAGGCAACAGGTAGTGTTCATCCTAAACATTGCAAAACTCAACAAATGGTACAGAAGTTAGGATCAAATGAGACAGTGAAATGATGATGATGAGGAAATAGCAAACACCTTAAATTCTGCTAGAACACCTTAAGTTATCTACATTTGCTTTCCTTATTGTTATCTAATTTGAGGACAACTATCTGCTGTTCTTTAGGCTCACACTATTCACTTATAGTTATTTCAGAAACATCAAATGTTGTTCATTTGTATCGACACAAGTGAGTTTTCTCAATGATGCTCTGTTACAAGATTCTACATAAGCATTTTAATTCGTTCTTTTGGTTGCGGCTACATGGCTTCCAAGTGAACTTTAAGGACTAGAAAGAATAGCAATTAGGTTTCATCAAACTCTGGTTGTTGGTTTTCTAGGTTCAGGAGTGATAAGGAAGAAACATATGAGTTTGATGGTCCTCTATTATGTTTGATCGTACCATGTTTGATTAGGTTAGTTATGGCCCTCAACTTTTGTCTTCTCTTCTGATCATTACCTGATTCCTCTACTCTATTGCTCCGAAAGAAGCCAAACAAAGAAAAGGAACTGAAAGAGAGTGACCTCGGGTTTAGTTTTCTCCTGAATTTCTTGTTCCTTCTTTTACATGTATCCAACATTCTAATTCTCGTCTAACAAGAATCTTTGTGCCGTGTCTCCAACATAATCCCATTGTCCGTTAGTACATATATATATTATACGACATGTGCCTATTGCCAATTGACGATTGCGATTGCCAGCATGTGAGCCTTTAAACTGCAGCTACTTAGTTTTGCTTCATTAATTTGTTCATCAAATAAAGCTACTGCATTTAGTGTTTCATGTGGACATTTCAACTTTTTCTTCGCTGTTTGGGACCCAAATTAGTGCCGTTGTCTTTTGTTAGACAATAGGTGTCTTTGTCGAGGGCATTCCGTCGTGGAAATCAAGTTAAGAACTTTCAAACTTTTACATCCTTAGTAACTTGACTTTGTCCTATGTCCAAATCCATACAAACCTTGGATGCTTTCGCATTTACAGCTAAAAACATCGACTAAATCTATGTCGACCCAATTTGTGCAGGTCGTCTGAGGATCACGGAAAGACAGCAACAGTGTACAAGTCTGATAAGAGGAATGAGCTCGTTGAAGAGGGTTACCGAATCCTGGGCAACTCTGGAGACCAGTGGAGTGATTTATTGGGTTCTTCCATGTCAAAACGTTCGTTCAAGCTGCCGAATCCAATGTACTACATTCCTTGACCGGACAAGCTCGTCATGGATTCTTTCTGGTTGGAATATTGAAATAACAAAACCTGTATATATATATGACTGAACAGGACATTCATTCTTATGAACATTACAAGAAATAGGAATTACGAAAGATTCATACTATGTCTAATTCTAGTTTCTTGTTATATTGTCTCATTGTCTCTGTCACGTATTAATATTTTGGTAGTATACATTTTATCTCCGCATTTGCTCTGAGATTTTTATGCTCAATATCACATGGATCAACGCGAACGATGCCTGACTTAATTGCGGAAGTCGAGGCTCCAGAATTATTAAGTTCAAAAGTTCAAATTCTACCTATTCTACTTAAATAGTAGTTATTTCTCTATTATAATTAATTATAAATATTTAATATTAATAATTGGTATATTATAATTGTAACAACTTCAATCAAAATTAAATAAAATAAAAAAAACAAATCAATATAAAAACAGACATACACCTATATTCACCAGATTGGATCAAACAACCTACAAAAGTAGGGCACTGCTCAGCAACCGAATTTCAAATTGGTCAAACCAAATTTCGACAGTCACACAAAAATCATTAAATTGAGTTAGGTAAGTTGCTCCAAAAAATTAAATATATTTTATAAATAATTGAGAATTTGAAAATTATTAAACTTTTCCAGACAGAAAAAGCACCAGCGAGGAAACATTGCCACAATGTTAATTTAAAAAAAGAAATAGGACAATGATGAAAAATAATTATTTGAGATTGATAGCAACTTTGAATGCTTCCAAAAGCACAGTAATAATTCTAAAATAACTTTTAAAATAAAGTTCATTATCATCCACAAAATTCAATTTGAATGCTTAGTCAAATAAAATTATACTTTTTATTTAAACTATAGAGTATAATTTATTCAAAAATATTTATGCAACTATGAAAAATCATGTAATTTAATTTTGTATTGCAGCAAATTAGATATTCAGGTAAATTTTTTCCTTTTCTTTTTCCATTGTCTCTCATTTTTACCTTTTTTTTGTCTCTTAATAATTTCTCATAACCTTTTACCTTTTCAATTGAAAAAAAAGTTTGTTATAATAGTATATCGTATAATTATACACTTAAACGTGATGATGTTGGGATGGATATAACTGGTCCTTCTATAGTGTATACACTTCAGGATCTCTATGTGCCTCAACCGCCTCAAAATTACTATGTGCCTCAACCGTCATAAGATGATTGGTCTCAATCGGCTCTATATATGCCCAAGCATGCATAAGCTTATTCTTCACATGCCGATCTTGACCTTGACATTAATCAACCATATGCACCAAGATATAACATTTCGCCAATTTCATTCTCATCATTTAGTACATATCGTGATAATGTGGAGTCAAATTCTGCAACATCATCAAGTCGGTGGCACATTAATTCCGGTGATGATTATAATGATGACCACAATGAGTCAATACAAAAGATGAGCGAGGAAATAAGAAGACCTCGGCATCAATGACACAGACGCAATTGTGGAACGGACGAACATTTTAAATATTTGTTTTATTGTAATATTTGTAACAAATTGTTGTAATTACAACGTTTAAATTTATAATTAATAATTTCTAAAATATAATATAGATTTAAAAAAAAAAAAAAAGGGGTCATGGATAGCCATCACTATATTTTGTGCCGAGTCGGACACAGAACATAAATATGTTATGTATATTAAAAAAAAATATTATTTTTATAATTTTTTTTTGGATAATAGTAAAATAATTAAGACTGTAAACCACTCATATTTTTTTAAAAATTACACATACATTACTCAGAGACCCCAACATTATTGCATAAACTATCTATACTTTTTTGCTGTCATGAATAGTTTATATAATTAAACAAAAAAATAAAAATAATTTATATAAATAAATCATAAATTAATGGAATATAAGTATAATTAGCTTTTTATCTTTTTATGTCTTGTACTAGTACCATTTTGACCCACGCACTGTCTGTAACCTAAAAAATGATCATTTGAGCAGAAACAATGTTGATCTCAACGAAATTAGATTGGATGAACAATGATTGAAAAATCATGTTGCTTGATTCATATATATATATATATATATATATATATATGTACAGTACAAAAGAATAAACCTACAACAAACGAATTTCACGAAAAATTCATGGAAAAATAGATTAGTCACGGACAGTAGCTACCAAGCCTATATGTTGGAGTCTTTTAATTCATTTTAGTAGATTTAATCATGTGGGATGAATGTCAATATTACCAGATTTTAATTGAGGAATTTGGGACAACACATGGTTTTGTTTTTATAAATTCTTGGTTCTCGTAAATTGTTTCTACGTGTATATAATAAATAATTTTTTATCTTTTAAAATATATTACAAATAAAAGTAAAATATGTAAATCAATGCATTCTATTAATAAAAAGAATAATTTATCAATTAATATAAATTTTGAAGTTGAATAAGTTAGTTATGTTATCATAAAGGACATTTTTGACTTCACAAAAAATTGATACGGCAGTATCATTAATCGTCGTTTGTGAGTGTGGAAGAATTTTTCTTTTTATATTAGTATAGATGTTGCCAAATTATGCGGTTTAGACTTGATTGGTACTTTGTTGTCCCAAGGTATTGTCCGTACTGATTTCGTATGAGCCTCACGGTGTTATCCTATCTATACGCATCCCACATTAGTTGCAAACGAAAAATTTGAGTGGTTTATAAGCCACAAGACCTCCTCGTAGCATAGCGTCTTTTAAAAAAAAAAAAATGTGAGGTTCATACGAAGTTGAGCTGACAATTTCTCGTACAACAAGGTGCTAATTAAATCGCATCACTTAAATATAAAAAAGACATTATAAACCCCTATAATTTCTTCGTTCACAAACTATTCTACTACACTATTATCTAATTTTAAGCCAAATTTAACTTGAATATCAATATATTGTTCTCACGGTAACTGAACGTCTCTAATGTATTTTTCAGATAATCTATTTCATATATATTTTTCTCAATATCACATCAAACGCATCTACCCTTCCCACAATGACCCTATTGCATATTTCTAAATAAAACAAAATTCGATTCTGTACGTATCAAAATTATACACCAAATCATCATATTAAAATAAGAAACTAGAACTGATTGTCCATCACCACAACAAATGAATTCATCGTATAGAAAGTAGAAAAAATTAATTATTATTTGATGATATGTAAAGATAAATAATCAATTCTAATAATTTATGTAGAAATTAACAAAATCTATACCAAAAAAAAAAAAAAAAGAATTAATCAAGGCGTCCAAACAGAAGATGGTGGCAATATGCATGGATGGATTTATGGGCCAGAAATTGTCTTCACTTTTTGCTATAAAATCATCCCCACGTGGTGGGAGATGTCCCATTTTTGTTTGATTATGCAAAGGTTAAATCAAGATAATGTCAAAATTCAAGCTCTTTTTGGTCCTTAATTCCTTTTCTATTTCGAAGAAACTTGCAGTACACAATACACTCGATATATGTATAAAAATATTGTAAAATTAATGGATTGAGTATCAGTTATGATATAGTAACTTCAAAATATAAAATGTGTCGAAAATTGAAATACGTGTATAAATTTAAAGGGTATTTTAATAAATTTATTAAAAAATACTGAAATTACTATAATGGTCGAAATATATTGAAGAGATAAAATAAAATAAAAGGATAAAGTTATACATTCAAAATTGCGTATCACAAGGGTTTTTTTTTTTTTTTTTAAAGTGTAGGTAATAAAACCCTAGTTGTATGATTATCAATTATTGAGTCACCTAACTACCACCCAAAAGAGGCAAGATGTGACTGAATGATTATGTGTAAATAGGGCTAAGGTGATTATGGTTTTCTTTAAAGTTTTAGGTGGAAAGAATAATTAATTATATATCTAACTCTTTTATTACTTTTACTTATTAAAAAAAATTCACATTGAACCAATCATATGTGTTGGTTATTTATTTGAATTATTGATAACTAAGATTATGATTGAGTCGATTTTGTCATGGGTTAATAAGATGAAAATTGGCTGACTTCCTGTTATGGAATAAAAATTATGGTAAATATTTTTTTATTGACCATGGTTAAATAAAGTCGATGTAGAAATATAAGTTTTTCATCAAGAAAAAGTTATTAACCATGGTAAAAATATCTGTCATCGCTTTTAACCATGATGAATGCTTTAGCCACCCTTTCAGATGTTACGGCCATGGTCAATGAATATTTGCTACGACTATTTTATTTTTAACCATGACAATTAGCCATGATTAAATGTTGAATTTTTTATCGTGAAGTACTAACAGTGAAATAAAAAATAAAACCATCTTTTGTTTTAACATAGGAGAACCTCTAACAAGACTCGGGATTTTAGAGTGTGGACGTTGAAATGGACAATGATTACCTTCTTTTGATAAACAAAAAATCATGATACTAAAGAGAAAGTTGTATCCGTCCAAAGTACAAGGCATGTTAAGGAAGATCTATTTGTAATTTAAGTCGTATACAAGATTCCTAAAATTGGCACATCGATTTTGTTTTATGTGCCTTTTATTATAATTTGCTATAACATGAAAGATACAAATTACTCGACTCTTGTGGTGTAGTTAGTCACTTTCCATAAATTAGCATTGAATGAACAATCATATAACAAATATAAAAAAAAATTATTATATAATTAATTCAGATACGATCGAACTCGATCCGATCAAAAAATTATCTCCCCATTAACAGTCTTATTGTCCCACTCCAGGAAAATTAAGGTGGGGGAAAATGTCAGCACAAGGTATGATTTTATTGTTACTTCCAACTTCCAACTGCCACAGTGGTAAAGAGTGATGGCCCAGTTACTATGCCTTGATAGGCTTTTTTTGTTTTAATTATTATATTTATTTTTTAGATAAATTACAATAAATTTTTTTAAAATTTAACATAATTATAAATATTTCTCGTTATTTGAAATTTTTTAATGATTATTCTAACCTATTCTGTTAGTATTTGTTAGATTTTCATTCATTTTTTATGGTGAGCTAAAAAAAAATGCCCTTATTGATTATAAATTATAATTTTATTATTTTTATTTTTTTTATAGACAAAGCGTACAATTTTTTACAATTTTCCAAAATTTTCTATTCAAGTGGTTAGATTCTTTTATAATTTTTTTAAATAAAAAAATATAGTAGAGGAAAAGTCGACAGTTTCAGACCCCATAAAAAAATTATATAATTTCATCAAACATTATGGAGTATTAATAATTTTCGAAACAAGAATAAATATTTATAGTTATGCTAATTTTTTAAAAAAATTACTCTTTTTATTTCTTTTACATGCGTCCAAGATTCGAATCAAAACCTCCCACGGTAGATTTGAGTCCAATCCAGTAGGCTGTCATTACGCGTCGATGGCTTGTATTTGGTAATGTCTCTCTCGAAAATGGACTAGACACAATAAAATTTAATGTATTAGGAAATAAAAAAGATTTAATTTGAGATTATAACTTCTAAAATCTGTATTAATTATTAGCTTTGTCTCAATAATACAATTGAGGTGATGAGACCTATTTTCCCTAAATTATAAACGGCTTTCCTAAAATTTATTTTAATTACAAATACCTTCTCATTATTTAAAAAATTATAGATATCCCCTGAAATTATAAATAACCTAACAAATACCCCCGATAATAAGCTGTCACAAGAAGGTATTTGTTAGGGTATTTATAATTTTAGAGAGATATTTGTAATTTTTTAAATAACGGGATGGTATTTATAAAACAAACGTTGGAGGCCCGTTGTAATTTGTCCTTTTATTTAATGTTTTTTTTCCTGGAATTCAAGTCTCATCTATATCTGTATTTTATTTGTTCTGGTAACAGTTGTTAAATGTTATCTTTTGAGATATATTTTGGTAAGAATTTTGATATATTTAATTAAATTTTAATATTTTAATATATTGAACACTGCAATTAATTAATTTTATTAAACCAAAAAAAAATAGTAAATCTCACTTTATTGATTCTTGTTTAGCTTTTTGATAGTTGCATTTATTGAAAAAATATTATTGATTTTGGTAGTGGATTAATTAAATAACTACAACTATTGGCCATTTAGGTTTTTTTATTCATTAAATAATAAGTGGAGGAGTTTCATTTTATTTAAATCTGATTGGATATTTCTTGATATTTTGGTGGAGCTACTAATGCATTGATGGATAAAAGGTAATGACTAGTGATTGTTTTCCATCTCAAGATAAAAGTTAGGTCAAACTAATTATGGCTGTGAAAAATAATGGGCTACCAACAATTTCTGGATTTCCTCTTCAAATAATCTGATGTGGGCAAATATTTTATATTAATTGCGGATGAGAAGTTTGCGTGGCTTATAAGTATCAGGGCTTCCTTTTTTAATGAGAAGTATTTTCATAATAAAATTGTGAGACAAATACGAAGTCAGAACAGATAATACCTTGCGTAATGGAACACAAATTAAATCGCAATTCATATCATATATATCTATATATATATATCCCATTGTTCAATTTTGTGTATAAGTAAAATACAGATATACTAGTGCAATATCGGGAGTTGTTTTCGAGGGAAAAAAAATTATATTGAGAAGAATATATATATATATATATATATATATATATTTGAGTTTCGAAGATTTTGAAGATAGTATTAATAACGTAATCATCGTTTAGTACTATTTTATCAAATTATTGAAAGATATTGAAAATAAGCCAAAATCAGATGAATTCCGAAATCATCCCAAATTTATAAGACTAAAAAAATATTGGATCAATTTTGAACTATCTTAAAAATATTTTGAAAACAAAATCAAATATAGGGTGGAGTTTTGTACAAAGAAGAAAAGATTTTTGACTATTTATAAAGGGGTAATTACATCACATTTGACTGGAAAATCAATCTTATTACATATGATGCTTTTGAGTGTTTATTTTCTTGAAATCTAAAAGGGAAAAGATACTAATGCTGTTCCATAAATCTCAGAATTTAAGGTAAATGTCAAAAAGGGGTTTAATTCAAATATTTATTTTAATTCTAAATTCTGTTATATTTTTTATTTCATTTAATATATATACTGCATCGAGAGAGTGTTGAAAATGACACATTAGAAACATGTCAAAACGAAAACAAAATCTTAAGTGTAATTGGGGGCAAATTTTTTGAAAATATATCGATATATTTAAATCGATCAACATATACTTATTACAACATTCAGTATACAATACATCAATGATTATTAATAAATTTAAAGTAAATAAAAAAAATAATATACTACTTTAGACATAAATTAAATACCTACATTGATCGAATTCGAATTCAAAACATAAGTGATTTAATATATATACTGCATCGAGAGAGTGTTGAAAATGACACATTAGAAACATGTCAAAACGAAAACAAAATCTTAAGTGTAATTGGGGGCAAATTTTTTGAAAATATATCGATATATTTAAATCGATCAACATATACTTATTACAACATTCAGTATACAATACATCAATGATTATTAATAAATTTAAAGTAAATAAAAAAAATAATATACTACTTTAGACATAAATTAAATACCTACATTGATCGAATTCGAATTCAAAACATAAGTGCAGGGGCAATTGGCCACTATATTTTTTTCATATTCACCTATTTGGTAGCAATTGAGCAATTTTATTGTAATGTTTTCAAGATTTTTTTTTCTTATTTTGGGGGAGGTTTGAAAAATAAACAGACAAAAATCATTAAATTCATAAATAATATAAATGGAAGATTTTTATCCAGACGAAGTTTGGTCGAATCAAATTATTTTTATGACATGTGATGTACTTGTTATGTAATTAATTAATTTTTTTTTAAATTATACACTAATCATGTAATAAATAAATTAAGTTTGCCATATAATAACTTTTTATATATCAATCACATAATAAATAAATTAAATTTACTATATAATAAATTTTAATCTGATCAAATTTAATTTAAAATAAAAATTTTATCCACGTAAACATCAGCGAAATCGTATGCTTAGATAAAACATCACATGGATCCACCTGCCAGTATTTTTCATCTCCCTCTCTCTCTCTCTCTCTCTGCAACAGTCTGTCTCCTCTGACCCTCTCTCTCTCTCTCTCACTCTCTGTCACTCGCACACACATAAACACAGACTGTGGGATTTGTCTGCAGCTCAGTTCTATTCCAAAGTCCTCATATTTTTGCAGTTCCAATCAATTTTCAGAATTTTTCTTTCTTTACCAGTTATTTTGCATAAAGCTCCAACGGTGGAGTTTTACACATTCCACAAGAATCCAGATTTCCTTCACCCATTTTCTTTTCTTGGTCATTCACTTTTCAGCATTTTTAATTCATCTTTTTCAGATCTTGGGCCCTCTTTTAAAGCTTCATCAATCTTTACCCCTACCCCAAGAGTCATTACTCTAATGAAAGATGGAGCATAGGCATAAACTCGTATTAATCATAGGTCTATCCTCACTATCACTCCTGACAATTCTTCTCCTCACACTCCTTTGTTGTAGAAGAAGAAAAGCAGGGAATGGCTCTCAAGATATAGAGGCGGCCTTTGAGTGTAAAGAAGGAGATGGGCTGGCAAAAACAGAGGATTTAATCAAGTTTGAGGGTGGTGAAGATCTTAGTGTACAGGAAATTCTTGATGCCCCTGGTGAAGTTATCGGGAAATCTAGCTATGGGACTCTGTACAAAGCCTGTTTGGTTAGTTCAAATTCTCTTACATTGCTTAGATTCTTGAGGCCTACTTGTACATTGAGGATGAAAGAGGTGATGCCAGTTGTAGAGTTGCTGGGTTCCGTAAGGCATCCAAATTTGGTGCCTTTGAATGCATTTTATGCAGGGCCCAGAGGGGAGAAGCTGATGATTAATCCCTTTTATGGGCCTGGAAATTTGGCTCATTTCATCAGAGGTAAGGCTCTCATGGTTTAAGTTTTGTTGTACAGAGAATCTTTTTGTGTTTATGATTTTTCTTATTATTGTTCAAGAAAATTTGGTATAAATGGTAGGATTATATCTAAAGCAGTTGTGGGATCAGATTGGATTGTGCTTGATTCTGAAATTTCTATGTTTGATATCTGCAGGCTCTGAATGTCTAAGAGCTTTTGACTTCATAATTTGTCATTCTTGGTTTAGTATTGTTGGTTCGATTTTGTTCTGCTGCATTGATTTGCTTGCAAGTGATTCTGGAAAGTTGGGACATTGTGCTTGGTTTAGAGTTTAGATATTGTAGTCATTTCGTCGTGTTAAAGTGGTAATTTGTTGCCTTGGCCGAAAGGGCTGATATCGATCGTTTGTAACTTGTCGGTATTGATCTCCTTATTGGAATTTGTTGATAATGGAGATAAAGTTCTACTCTCTTATCATCGCATAAACATATGATTTTGTCGTGTTGCCATTACCTTCTTCATTGTACTTGGTGATATTATTGAGAACTGTTGGAGAAGATTGGATGGTTGTTGATGAGATTGCTAGGTAGTATCCGGCTGGCTATAGATAGTGGTTGTCCCTTTCTGATCTGCATATTTGACACCATTTGACATGATACGACACCTCCGTTCTTGTTACCCGATCAAAACTGTCTTTATATCACAGTTTTCTGTTTGTTACTTTTCAGTTTGATGCATGCTCTCTAGTTTCCATTTACAGCTTTGCACGTGTCGAATCGTAATACATGGGACAATGCAAAACGAACTTGATTGATGAATGGTGTCTTTGATATGCAGATGGTAATGGCGAGGCTCACAAATGGCCGGTCATATGTAGGATCTCAATCGGCATCGCTAGAGGACTTCACCATCTTCATACAGCTTACGAGAGGCCCATAATCCACGGTAACCTCAAGTCGAAGAATATACTGTTGGATCCCAATTACCACCCGTAT
>NC_026148.1:11330967-11335014 GCF_000512975.1 Sesamum indicum | reverse complement strand
GGACAACAAATGCTTGAAGTCTCTGCATCTCAGGGGTATAAGGCGCCGGAGTTGATCAAAATGAAAGATGCTTGTGAAGAGTGCGATATTTACAGCTTGGGGGTAATCCTTCTCGAATTACTGACAGGGAAAAAACCAATCGACGAAAACCCAACTCCCGATCAAGATTTTTACTTGCCGAGCGCCATGAGAAGCGCGATTCTTGATGACCGAATCGCAGATTTGTATCATCCCAACATTCTTCTTGGCCTAAGCAATGATCAGAAGGTAGCTACTGAAGATGGTATTCTGAGATACTTTCAACTAGCGATGGCATGTTGCTCTCCGTCTCGTCTCCTCCGGCCTGATATGAAGGAAATCCTCGACAAGCTTGAAGAAATCAGAAAGTAGAGGCAAACATGACGTCGGGGACATAGTCAACTTCATTATAGTTTGACTTCTTCGACGAACATGGCAACAACTAACAGAGGTTTCTGATGAAAGTTTTGTCCGAGCATGACCCTTGGAAGCACATTTGCATAATCAGAAAGCGACCCGGATTGACTTTAACATGAAGACTTAGCAAAAGAACACTTTGTCAAAGGAAACAAGATATAGAATTTTGTCGGAATTAGGCCATTAGTGACAGTAATTCTCAAACAAGAATTGCTATTATAAGTTCATTTTAGACAGGTTCGACACTGGAAAAACAGCCAGAATGCTATTGAGATACGGGTTCCTGATTTCTCTGGAAATCATGCATGCTGTGAAGACAGTGACATCCTAGGAAATCAGTACAGTGCCTGATTCTTGGTGGTTGATCAAGTCAAGCCCATACAAGTATCGATAGTTCGATACTATCAAGGTCTATACATCTGTTGTCAGTTTTATACAAGTTTACTTTTCTTTTTTCCTTTTAATAATTAGTTTACAAAGTCAGGTATGGAATTGATCAAGTATTCCTTCAGGTGGGCGAGTTAAAAATTTAAATGGTTCTATTATTTATTTTTATGTGTGTATAAGTTTTTGGCGGCTTTTCATACAAAATTTACCACAAAACATTTTAATCTAAACACATTTTCATTTTATGACATTTTCTAGCAAGGAAATCTATTACAAAATATATGGGCAAATTGCAACTTGCCTATATGTGATATAAGAAATACGTAAAAAAGACCCCTGTGAAAAGATAAACACCAACTTACCTTCCTCAATTTTTCGAAAAATATGCAAAATACCCCCTTCATTCGAGTGTGTTTCGTACACACCTGGTTTGTAGTTTTGCTTCAATTTTAGCTGTAATTTGTAAAATATAAAAATAAATTTATACAATAAATAAATATATAAAATATACATATACATACAATATACAATATATATACATATATCTATACTATAAAAATAGAAAAGACCTTTTTTCTCTCACAAATGACGATTATAACACTGCAACATTAATTTTATTATTATACCAATAATACCCCTAAGTTAGTTTTCTTTTTCTTTTGTTGCTTTCTTTCTTTCTTTTTTTTTTTTCCTTTTTAGAGATATGATGTATTGGTTTATATATTTTTTCTTATCAATAATATATTATAACATAAAATATTATTTATTATTGGTAGCAAGGGTACCCCCTATAAAGCTGCTAGATTTTTAGTCTTACCCTATGTAAACCCCAACCAAATAATAAATGGAGACCACTGTCCTTAGAATAACTAAGTTGTAGCAAATATGGAGCTCTCTAACTTATCCGAAGTATATTAAGGATTGTAATTTTTACTTGATATCCCAGAATTCATAAATTTATTTATTCATTTTGCTTTATTACTATTAAATTAGTGTCATATCACATAGATATGTCCAAAATTCCATTTAAGATTAACCAACAAACATTCAATATTCTCTTCAAATGAATTCTTACATTTGAAAGTGTACATTTAGAATGTATTTTAAACCACTGGTGGTTGTAATAGTTGCAATGGTTAATATCAAACAGGCCAATATCAGTAGGAAAAATTCTTGTTCGGATCAAGTCAGTCGAATCGGACCAATCATAGAGCAAGTGCGAGATACTTGCTATGTGATTGATCACTTTCCCTAAACTGTACATCAATCACACAATAAGAATATTTTACTTGCCATATAATTGATTTAGGTTTGATCGTGTCGGATTCGGATTAAAATTTCCCATACAGTAGAAGAAGACAGTGCAAGAACATCTGAAAATTCATCAACATTGTCCTGATTTCCAGTGGGTGATTGCTGAGAGAAGGGTATAGTTTGGTATGAGGCTTTTATTAGGCAAAGGCATGCTTGTAACAGGTGAGTTATCATTCTCCTCAAGCCATTCTTCTATTGCCTTCCGTTCATAACTATATCCATCAGCAGCAACGCATGGATCGTTCATTACAACCTGAATTTTCAAGAATTGGAATAACAAAAGGATCATTATTCACATGAAGCTGTTCAATGTACAAGTTTAAATCATTAGAAGACAAAACTTACTCCATAACACTGTGTTCGTTTCTTTCTGTGAAGGGATAAATTCACTTTTGGTCTTCTAATTAAGTAATTAAATCACTTTTGGTACTCTATGTTTCGACCACGTCAATTTTAATTTCTAAATCTCTGAACTAATAGAGTACCCTTTTTTTAGAGAAAAAAAAAAACGGCAAACCAACAATAAAGATTAAAGATTAACAACCCCTTACCTGTCATAGAGAAAAGAGATGTAAGGCATCATTTTATTTTTTCTCTTGAGTCAGTCCACGACTTGATGTTTGTTTTCATTTTCAAATTATTTTCGAGACAAATCAAAACATACTCAATATTTGTGATCATTTAGAAACATCTAATTTAGGTATTTTTAACTGTTTTAGCATAAATACATGCATATATATACACACACATAGACATAAATATATATAAAAAGTACATGATTTGACAATGAATAGTAATTTTTGTCTCCCAAAATACAATATTAAACATATAATATTTATTTTAAATTATCTCCAAAAACAAATCCAAACATACATGCTATTTCTAACACACACTTATTTATTTTTGTTTTTCTCTCTCTATTCCCACAAAACACTCCCAAAATGAATCAAAACATTATGGATATATTTTTTTTTTATTTTTTTGGTAATAATAAAATAAATAAACCTATATGAGCTTCAAAAAGTGGAGGGGAGAAAGCTGATCTAGGAATCAAGAATGTCTTGTCTTGCATACCTCGAGTATTGGGCACATGCAATGGCTAGGAGGACCTGTGGGAGCAGACGTTGCTAAATCACGGGCCTGATCGGCAACCATTTTTAACTTTTCTAACGCAGGGAGGATTTGATTTCTCAAATCAGGCCTATCTCTATGGCGTAGCTCCGTGCACCTCAATGCAAGAATAGCCAGCTCCTTCGTCTCTTCAGCGGGCCAGTTACCAGCCTCAGGATCCAGTACGTGATCCAAGCAATCATCATCAATGGCCATTTCCACTGTCCGAGCAAGTGCTATGGCAGGTTTTGCAGTCAGCAACTGCAGAAGCACCATTCCAAATGCATAAACATCAGACTTGGGAGAAACCAGGCCTGTCCTTAGGTACTCAGGGTCTATGTAGCGAAGGGTTCCCACAGGTCTCGTGTCTTTGAACAATGTTGCCATGTTTGATGTGTCTGAATGAAGCATAGTGGACAGCCCAACATCCCCGACTTTGCTTACAAAGTTTTGGTCGAGCAGTATGTTTGCTGGTTTGAGATCACGGTGGATGATTGGTTTCGGCTTGGAGTTGTGAAGGAAGATCAGGGCTGAGGCTACTTCACGAGCAATTCGGTACCTGACAAACCATGGTATTGGAGGGCTGTTGTTTTTCCTGAACAATCTTTCCTCCAGGCTGCCGTTCTCCATGTACTCGTACACCAAGCAACCGCGCTCCAGGCACGCCCCAAGAAGAGTTAGCAAGTTCGGATGATGAATTTTACTCAATATCTCAAGCTGAAGATTAGAAAACAGATAATTAATGAGTTGAAATCTTAGAAAAATGTAACTTAGCTCGGCAAGAACGTCGAGTTTTAGATT
>NC_026148.1:11328948-11330957 GCF_000512975.1 Sesamum indicum | reverse complement strand
TGTTTGCTTCTGTTAGCTGCCATTGAATGAAGGATTTTGACAGCTGCAGTCTTATGACGCAGCGTACACTTGTATACGGTTCCATACGATCCCATTCCGACTCTAAGATCATTGGAAAATGATGAAGTAGCACTTGTAATTTCTTCCCATGTAAATTCCTGGTGATGGTGAAGTGGAGCTGCCAAAGCAAGCTTATCTTTTGCTTTACCCTCGCAGATAGCTTTCTTCTCTGCTGCTATTTTCAGTGCTGTTTCCTTTTCCGCGCATTCCTTTGCGTATTTTGCTTCTCTCTTTGCATCTTCGTATCTGGCCTTTTCTTGTTCAGCTATCTCTTTGGCTTCCTCCTCTTTAAGGTTCATCTCCTCGAGCCTAATGGTTTCCTCAAATCGTTGCTGGTAAAGATCGTTTAACTGATGGGAAGAAATCATTCTTGTATGTAAGGCAGGTTACATTGTGCAATTACAATTGAAAAATGAAGAAGAAAGATCTTTTAGATTCTCAGAAAATGATTTAGTCTCTGCCAGCATACAGTGCGTATATCATCCTCTCATAATGGAACAAGAAGAATTTTTGGTTTAAGTACTTAAAAGTGTACCTTCAGAGAGGCACCAATAGCCTCAGTTTGTGCTTTTGCATACATTCCCTGTACCTGTTTCAGTTCCATTCTTAATTGTTCTAGCTCGAGGTCGATATTCACCTGAAAAGAAAGAATTCTATATTCACTTGATGCCCGGTGTATACCTCGAATTTTGACATACAGCTAAAAACTAATAATGAGGAGTGTTGCAGCAAACGATTGGGACTAGATCAGAAAGGGATGAGCATGTTTCAGAACTGTATTTGACCGATAAATTCCCATAGATAGAATACTTTTAAAGGATCTTAACATGGTCAGAGCGCGCCACCTGACTTACTAAAGAAAAATCTGTGGAAGCATTTAAGCTGGAAGATTGATCCGTAGTCCAAGAATGATTGTCTGATATCAAGCTTCTGAAACTAGATCCCCTGCTCTTTGGATCAGTAATACCTGAGCTACTCGACATAGAAATTCCGTCATCCTCCTCTTCTCCAATATCATAAGAGAACGTTCTGCTACTAGTTGAATTTCTTCGACTGTCAGTGACACTGTGATGCACAGCCGAAACGGATTGAAACTGCTTGTTTGGTGACAGAGACGGAAGAGAAGGATATGAAACAGTTGAATCTTGAACTTTCCAGGCTGGAAGACGTTAAGCTGGAAGTATTAATGTCGTACATCTTTTCATTCTAGATATCAGGTAATGAAATACAAGCGGTTTGATATTTAAGATTTAAGAAGTCATACCAGGTTCTGAGTTACTTGTATAGCTTGAAGAGTAGTTGCTAAAACTGCTATTATGATTAGCGTCGTCTCTTGTGCTAGAAACGGCCTCAGGATCAGAAGGGCGCACTGCCAACAATTTTCCTTTGGAAACAGCGTACACAGTGCAAAAGCTTGGGCAGCATCCTGAGATCCTTGAGGACAAATTTTGTCCCCTAGGCATCCAATAAGAACTGCTTATGTATCAGAGAGCTCTCGTAAATATGTATTATTATAACAAAATATAGCAAATATGGCTCATATTCTTGCATCTTTTATCTTGGCAATCTAAACAGATTCATCACTTTAGTTATTAGGTTGGAGCTTGTAATTTAGACACACATACAGTCTTTGATTACCTTGAAAACAAACCACCGGTGGACGAGGTTCCAATGACGAGCTTCTTGATATTGCATTTCGCGATCTCCTTTGCTATTGCATTAACGATATCATCTGACTCAATCTGTACAATTTCTGCTTGAACCTACATTAGATGATAAGATAGAATCAGGACTAACGGACTTTCCAGAATCCTTTTCTTTTTCAAGCAGATGTAATTCCATAAAACCTTTTTCCTGATGCACAGCATCTTGTAAGGAAGAATCCTTTCACTTGTTTGCCATTCCACTTCCTTTCTGAAAGCAGTTGCCACGTCATTTCTTACTTGTGA
>NC_026148.1:11326294-11328938 GCF_000512975.1 Sesamum indicum | reverse complement strand
CGTTTAAAAAATTCAATATTGAAAAAATCACACGTAACAAGAAACTTGAATCCGAAAGATAATCTCTTGATCATTCACAATATTACTGGAGGCAGCAACTCACTAGGTGTTGGGACTGTAGTGATCTCAGGGAAAACATGTATCAACTTGAAGCAGACTTGTTCAGGGCCTCCGTCCGGAATTAAGTTCTCCAAAGCCCACCTGATCACATACTTACTTCTCTTGCCGCAGTTTATAGCTATGCCAACAACGGAAGACACCATTGAGGGCCGTAATCCATTTAGTCCATCTACGTTAGCCCTGTTTTTGTTTTCCATTCTGAAACGGCTTCAACTTTTCTGCAGCATAACAAATTTAAAAAAGTTGGAACTCAATGTTTAAGAATACATTCAAAACAGAAGTAAAATTTATAAAACAGTATACAGGAGTAACCTTGAATAACAAATGACAAGAACACAAAATTATCTAGATCTAGGAAAAAAAAGCATTTCCACCTGAAAACTTGTGGAAGTTGCATGCACTACATTCTTAAAAACGTGCCAGTTAATAAGTAGTTTAGATAGTAGAAGAGTCATCGGCTAGTTCTCAAATTTTGAAGTTTTGAGATCAAATTCCACTAGTAGTTAGTTGTTGACGATTGATACTTATAAATAATTAATTGTCAATGCATTTGATCATCTCACTGATTAAAGAAAAAGATTGCAGTTCTGTTTCTGATTGGATCCCTACTCAGTTGCTTACACGTCCACTTTGTTGAGTTGCTTGTCAGCAATTTGCAACTTTATCAAGACCTTAATGTATGATAAGTATTCTACCTTTGTTCTGTGCGAAGGATTTTCAGGAGAAAAGAAAGAAGAATGTTGAAAGAAAAAGAAATATTAAAAGAATATGTTTTCAAACGAGAAAACATACACGAAAATAACAGAAGTTTTAAACAACTCCATAACTACAATTGAAGTTTTGCAGCATCACATTCTTGCTAATTGATCTATATGCACTACAATAGAAAGAGACTCTACCCGAGGATATAAAGCTAATTTTTCATCAGTACCTCTACTCTATACATTTGAAAGCAACTACTAAGAGCATAAACGGCGCTTACACCAAAAAAAAAGGGCCGAGAATCATTAAGAGAATCACAATAGAAGATGCAAATTGACTTCAATGTTTCCCAGACTTCCATTCCATGATAACAGAAAGAAGGGTGTAATCCGGTATCAGGCATTTGTGTGGCAATTGTAAGTTGGTCATGGGAGATGTATCTTTCTCCTTAAGCCATTCCTTTATTGCGTTGCGCTCGTATGTGTATCCATCCCCGGCTACACAAGGGTCGGTCATTACCTCCTGAAATGCAAAATTCTTACATGGTTATTTGTATATGAATGAAATGACTTCCTTATTCGAATCTGGAGTTTGAACAGAGTGATGCTTTTGGAATATACTTTATTATTAGAGCTAAATATGTAATTTCAAAAGTTATGTAAGCACTCAAGTATAACTAGTTAATGAGTCAGTTATCTACTGCAATTGTATGAAATCCTATCCTAGTAAGAGAACTTAAGCCACTGTAGGCATAGGAGCATTCTCCAATCACCTTAAGTATGTGTTTTTGTGTATTTGTTTTGCTTCTTATGTTTGTCAGATTTAAGGTTCTAGCCTTGCAATTTTCTAACTGACCCCGTACATATATGCAATGAATAGTCACTCACCGAGGCAAAAAATGACCTAAATAAAGTTTGGAAGAAAATATTCATACCTTGAGAATGGGACATTTGAAGTGGTCCGGAGGTGGTGGTGGAGAGATCAATGTTAAATTTCTAGCTGTCTCTGCCTTATCTTTCATTTTCTCCAAAACAGGTAGAACTTGGTCTCTCAAGTCGGGTCTATCTCTTCGCCTAAGTTCAGTACATTTCAAGGCAATGAGAGCCAAATCATTAGTTTCTTCAACTGGCCATGGACCGGCCTCTGGATCTAAGACCTCCATCAGACGATCATTCTCTACAGCAAGTTCCACTTCATGAGCTAATGCAATAGCCGGTTTTGCTGTCAGCAGTTGCAAAATAACCATTCCAAATGCATATACATCGGACTGAGGGGAGACAACTCCTGTTCTTTGGTACTCGGGATCGATATAGCACAGTGTGCCCACTGGAGCAGTGTCCTTGTATGCAGGGGATAACGAAAGCGAGTCTTTGTTAACCATTGTTGAAAGGCCAACGTCTCCTATTTTACTCACATTATTACGATCCAGCAAAATGTTTGCTGGCTTTAGATCACGATGTATGATGGCTTTCGGCTTTGAATTGTGTAGGAAGACAAGGGCTGAAGCTACTTCCCACGCAATTTTGAATCGATCGAACCATAAAAGTGGAGGTGTATTATTTTTTCTGAACAGTCTATCTTCAAGGCTACCGTTCTCCATGAACTCATATACTAGGCAACCGTGGTCAGGACATGCACCGAGAAGAATCAGCAAGTGCGGATGACGAATTTGGCTCAATATTTCCAGCTGTAGATCAGTAAAGACAGAAAATACAAAAATTTCTGAATTAGGTCAATTTGCAGAAGAAATCAACACGAGTTTGGCAACTGGAGTAAGTCTCCCAATATGGATTTTTATGCTTTTTAGTCTCATATAGAAAGC
>NC_026148.1:11311243-11326284 GCF_000512975.1 Sesamum indicum | reverse complement strand
CCTTAGCGTGCAGAATTTTCACGGCAGCAGTTGTATGCTGAAAGCTGCATTGGTATACAGCTCCATACGCTCCCATTCCAATTTTAAGATTATCAGAAAATGATGAGGTGGCAGATATGATTTCATCCCATGTAAATTGACGGTACCGATAGAAAGAGCCATTCAAGGCACTTTCAAGTTTTTCCTTTTCTTTGCTCTCCCGTGAAGCTCTCATCTCTGCTTCTTTTCTTTCAGCAGTTTCTCTTTCAGCACATTCCTTGACAAATTCGGCTTCTCTTTTGGCAGCTTCATGTCTCTCTTTCTCCTGTCTGGCCAACTCTTTCGCTTCTGCCTCCTTAAGACTTATCTGTTTGAGATTAATTTCCTCCTCCAGACGACGTTTCTGAATTTCAATTAACTGAACAAGACCAAGAAAGTGAACATAACATGTAAATAAAAAAAACATTTGAATTGCGTACTGACAGCACTGACCGTATAAACCTAAGAATAATTGGCAAACCAAGGCCGTTTCAAAACATTAAACATTTAGATAAAAGTACTCTGTTCCCACTCTATCTTGAAAAGGTTGTATTACCTAGCTCGACATAGTCACAATAATGGTGGAGTCATTATTCAAAATATACCTTCCTAGAAGCATCAATCGCCTCGCCTTGGGCCATTGCATACATTCCTCGAATATGTCTAAGTTCAATTCTCAACTTTTCTAGCTCGAAGTCGATATTGGCCTGCAAAAGGGATTAAAGTTATTCATGGAATATATGTTGTTGTGCAGAAGTTGCTCAGAGGATTGATGTTAGATAATAATAATTCCACTGAAACTAATCAGTAAAAGATTCAACTCTACCATCCAAACAAAGGCAAAATAGCAAAGTTTTCATCTTTCAATGTACTTTAGGAAAATAAAGTCAGCAAATCGGCCATAGTTATAATATATGTACATTGTTTTGAATCTGATAAATGAAGCTCGTTAACATTTTATTCTTGCTCATGACAGCATTTCTTATCTAAGTTACACATAGAAAGCAAATTCATAATACATGAATCATAATACTCTAAGGTCCAAACTCCCGAGAATGTAGTTCACTGCAGCCAGCAACCTCAAAAGAAAACATATGCATAAATTCTTTATAACTTTCCATCTCTTTTAATACAATGAGTGGCAAACTCTGTAATCCCAAGGTTCAAATTAGCAGGGAGTAAATAAGTGCAAGTCTGATCAATATAGTTATGACCCGAGAGCTAGGCAAACATGAATCTTGGCAGCATAAGTTCAAGATTGCCCGAAAAATACAGAAAATGATACCTGATTTTCAGTAGAGATATCAGAAGTTGAAGCTTGACCCCATGAAGGATTCTCTGCCTCTGAGTTTGTGAAGCTAGAGGCCTGGCTAATTGTGTCGACTGCATATGAACCGCTGCGACAAATGTTTGTTTCATAACTCCTTCCAGCTGTATCCAGAGAGAAATTTCTAGGATGCATGATTCCACTTGAAGGCATTCTTTTATGAAGAAGGGTCTGGTTTATTGTTGAAAGAGCTTGAAAGCGCTGCTCAGGTAGTGAAGCTGAGCGGAAGTGAGAGAATGACCCAACTGAGCCTTGCTCTGTCCAGTCTGCAGACGCATACAACGAATAGAACAGATTACCTTTGCTAAAAAGAACTCGATTCATAAATAATCTCTCCAGGTTAATAATCTGTGATTTTAATTAGAAAGCAAAAGCTTCTACACATAAAAGTACCTGTTTGTGAGCTCAAAGCGATGCTTGAAGAATTATCAGTAGAATGACTTGTGTCACTACTGTCGTCTCTAAAGCTTGCGTTTGTATCTGAATCTGACGGCCGCAGTGATGACAGTTTTCCTTTAGAAACAGCATATACAGTGCAAAAAGTCGGACAGCATTCTGATATTTTTGCGGACAATGTGCGTGCCCTGAACATGTAACAAAGTAATTGTGTTGGTCAAGAAATGCAATGTTGCTTCAATGTACTTCAGAAAAATGCAATATGGGACTATGAATAAAGTGCAACAAAATGAAAGATACACACAGCTCTTTCCGAGACATGCCACATATGATCCGAAGGTATTCGATCCATAAACTACAGATGCATGGATAAATTTTCTACTGTTTAAATCTTAGTGGATATCCCATTCATTATTGATTAAGCTCCAAAAACACCCCATGTTACTAGAAAACAAAGGAAAAAAGCTACAACAATACTGAATCATCCGTCAACTTTGATCATTACCTCGAGAAAATACTGCGGGATGAAGCACCAATAACAAGTTTACTGATCTTATGTTTGCAAATCTCCCCAGCTACTGCCGTCACCACATCATCTGACTCAATCTGTACAATTTCCACTTCCACCTGCGTGAAAGCCGCAAATAAGCAACTTATCAAAGCAAAGGCATTTCAAGAACCCATCCACAACTACCTTTCTTTGATCGCACATTCTTTTGTAAGGCAGAAGTTTTTCAGTTGCTTGCCATTCCACTTCCTTTCTGAATGCAGTTGCTACATCATCTCGAACTTGAGATATAGGTATTAAATTTCCCACTGCAGCAAGAAGAACACAATATAATCACCTCAAGATACTCCACTTCTCTATCCACCCAATAACCTATAACCACCACTCCTGTAACTTGTGAGTCCTTAATTCATATGCTACAGACGACAAGTAACAACTTACTAGGAGTTGGAATTCGATTGATCACCGGGCGGACATGCAGCAATCTGAAGTAGACTAGTCCTTCTGGGACAAATTTTTCCAATGCCCACTTGACTACATATTTGCTTTTTCTGCTTCCACTTACTGCCACCACAGCAACTGAATACGCCGGCGGTGGCAGTTTATCCAATCCTTCTACTTTGTTAATATTTTTCTCCTCCATACTTACATCTATTCTATTCTCACAATCAACAATCTGCAACAGCACAAAATCCAATCTTTGGTTCTAAATTACAAGAAAAACAGAACATATGTTCTTCTTAGTGCTTAACTAATAAAATTATCTTGCCAAATCTTGCTATGAAAGCTGAGAAAAAAAACATTCAAATTCCACCACAGCGCAAACCAGGGACAAGTTACATAAAACAACATCTCCAGGAACAATACTGAAACAACCTTTCTTGAAAATTTCTCAAACCTCAAAGAAAAAACAAGAACACTTAAAATTCTTGAAAACCCAGAAAAACATGCACTCAGATCATCTTAAAAAGACATTCTCAAACGAAATAGAGACAAGAATCACATACCAAGCTTGTTGCTTCTTTGAGTACTAAATTCTCTGAACCCCATATTCCAATTTTCAAGTGCAAGAATCCAAGCACAAGAACTCGTCTTTTCTTGTCTCAACCCCTCCCAACATAACTCCCAAAGCAAGAAACTACAAAAGAAACAGTGCTGCAAGAATTCAATTTTCACCAAGATTCAAGCACAGACAATTACTGGGAAAGTAGTAGGTTAACAGTATATGCAAGCAAATGTCCACATGCATCACGCCTCCACATTTAGGACCAAAGCAAAACCGTGCCGTAGCACACACATTCATTCATCTCAGACAAGACATGTATACTATTTTAATTCGTGTCGTTCTCTGTAATTTTTCAGTTTATACGTATACACTTTGCCAAGAAATTAAATCCCATGTTGTATCTATTCTATATAAAAAGAAAAAAAAAATAAATATGATACCATAATACCAATTTTATAATTATATCGATAATATTTTAAATTGATATTTTTTTTCTTTGCTGTTTTTTTTCCTTTTTAAAAATATAATATATATTTTTTGTTCATAATATATTTTAAAACATATTATTTATTATATAAACTCAAAGACAACATGCACGATGGGCTAGTTTAATATAATATATTCACATTTCAAAAGTCGTTTGTTGATTTTTTCTGAATTGCAAGAGTTGTTTTCTTTGGTTTGTTGCGTGCTGAGCCTTTCTATTTTTTATATAATTTTCAGTTGACATAAAACGTATGTAGATTAGAGTAAGGCAGTGGGCGCTGTCATGTAGTAATCTTTCAATCACATCTTAGGACATGGTCCCATTAATTACAAAATAAATAGAATTATATTTATCTTGTCAATATGTCAAAATTATGATTATAGCTGTTTAATGTAAAGAAAAATAAATGTTATATGTTTTGTTTATAAAGAAAAGGGTACATCATTGCTATCTCCACTTAAGTTTGGCATAATTATAATTGCTCTCTTATTATTTAAAAATTTATAATTATTCTCTTTAAATGAAAAATAATTATGTAGTCATTAGACGATGATGTAAGCCCGATTATTTTAATCTTACTGATTTTATTATATATAAAAAATGAAACATGTTTGAAAATTTTTTTTTAAAAATATGAGGATGGATAAAGTTAATAACCCATAGAATATTAGCTTATAAAAAAATATTTTTAAAATATATAAAATTATAATTCAAAAGAACATTTAAATAGTTCAACAAAAAAATTTGATGGAAATCTAAAGGAACGGGCTCGTTGTCAGACGAACTTCCAAATCAGGAAAATACTTGTAATTTTTCATATAACAAAGAAGTATTTGTAATTAAACCAAACCTTGAAAAAGTTGACTATAATATTATATTTATTTACCATAAAAAGATATTTATATATATGTGTTTTCTTTTATATATAGAGATGAACAATTGCATCCAATTTTAATTATATGTGCTAGAAGTTGGAGCTTGTGGTAGTTGCAAGCATTCCCCAACTTGGAAAATTATGTTGTATATTTTAATGGGTAGGGTCATAGAGATAGTTCAGATGCAAATATTTTTCATTTACATATTCTAAAGACCTTACAAGTTGCTTCATCTGCCTTTTTTAATTTCCTGATCATTAAAATTAAGTTTAAAATCGAGTTTAATATATTTGCTAAACGACTGTTTATCCAAAAATTTTATGTTGTTTGAGAAAAAAAAAATTATTTATATATTTAATGTATTATGCTACATTTATAAAATAACGTGTCTTATCAAAAAAATTATACTAGAAGAGGATTATTTAATATTAATATATTAACACGTTCTCCGTTACGTGCGCCCTGTACGTAAAATCTGAATATACACTTTTAAATAAAAGAATGATTTACACGCATTCTTTACGATCAAATTTTGCATGTGAAATCTTTCTTTTTATAATTATATAATGATGAGATTCGAACCCAAAATATAAAAATATTTCTTTTTAAAAATACATATCAATATAATTCGAACCCGAAATATGAATTTTTTTTATAAATATGTGGTAATAAAATTCAAACTCAAAATATCTTTTTTGGTTTGTTTTTGAAACCATGATAAATAATTAGTACATTTAAAAATTTAAATGGTTAGGAAATAGAAGAATTATTTAAATTTAATATATTAATAATATTTAATATTTTACGTATTAGATATATAAATAATTACTATACATTTCTTATTTTTAAAAAAAAGACAAATGGGTTGTAGTCCTTTAAATATCAACCGTATTAAATATTGAATGGAAGTAGGCGAAGGTTGACTTTTCAACCAACATTCAAAGCTCAATAATTTACTCATTATTAGTATTTAACTTTTGGGGACACAACTCATTATTAATATTTAACTTTATTCCGATATAAATATTTTATTTAATAATAATATTGTATTCTTGCTAATAATTCACAATTTATTTAAATAAATGTCCAACTTGTATAGCATGAGATTATTCATATTAGATAGCAAAATATGTATTCCAATCATACCAAATCAAATCAAATAGAGTTAAAACTTTCAATTAACTGTTGATTTAAGTCGATCATCCATTGGTTTACAAAAAAAATGTCAATTATTCCATTGGAACAAAAAACAAAGAGAAATGGTCCATATTAAAGTGATGCAAATAATCACGGGTCTAAAATCTTATGACTTTAAATTATTTTGTTATTAATGATCAATTATACTATTTAAATATATTAAACCAATGAAATCACTCCATCGGCATCTCATCATTGATTCAGGAGTCACCACCCTGCTATAAACCTTATTCAAAAAGTGGGATATATTAATCGTACATTCTTAAATGTAGCAGTGCGCTAAGATCAATATTTTCTAATTAAAGAGTCAGAGGAAAAAAGAAAAAAAGCCCTATATTCCTGATTCTTATGTGGTTAGAACCTCCTGAACAAAAAAAAAAACATCTTAGAATAAAAATTAGTGTCATAGGTAGTTATGAGAATTGAACTTTGATGAGTTAAGTAATTAAAGGGAGGCTGGTGGTATTAGTAAGAAACTAAGAAACAAAAAATTGGGTACTGAATCCAATGTGAACACTTTGACTTAGTTCTCAAATCATTAAATGCTTGTCGGAGTATGTGTCTGGTGGATGGAAGAAGGGAAGACGTTGACATAGTCCAAGTCTTCATATCTACCTACGTCTTTCACTTACTCTTCTAAAGCTTAATTTTGCCAGTGCACTCCTCTCTCCTAACACAACACCGAATTTATGAGACGGAGACGATCAAATAGTCCAATAATAATAGTTTGTTTTTATAAAAGATAGATCATAAATTTGAGTTTCGGATAAAATGCAGTTGCTAGAACTTATGGGCCAGGCATGGAGGGTCACGAAAGTGCTTCGCAACTACGTACCAAGAAAACGACAACACGACTGTTTTCCTCCGTTTGTCAATTATCCTCCAAAACAGTCCACTTCTGATCAATAAATCACATGAATTGTTGATGTTATAGTTTATAAAGAGTGAACTTGACCATAGGTGGAGTTCACAAATTTCACTTGTCACTTTCTTGGCTCACGCCAAGATTCACACGAGATATTGTTCATTGTGATTTTTCCACTTTCTGATCTTATTATGAAAGAACATCTTGATGATTTGTGACATATAAACCATATGCGATGAAGATGGGATGTGTACTAGTATCATCAATTTCGATGCTATTATTCAACAAAGATTATGAATCGTTGCTCTAATTCAATATTTGACTACAATCTTGCACCTTAAACATTGTTAATAAACACACTGTTTCTTTTCATTGTTAATAAACATAGAGCCACCCACTAGTGTCAGCTGAGGCAGCAACTTTTGTAGCCAAAGGGACGACATTGATTGGGAGGTTCCACGGTGTCGGTGTTCTTCACCAGTTCTCAAATGGTGGCGGGTGGACAAGATAGCCGCACTCAACTGGTAACGCTTACCTTGAACACAAGACATATTTCTCCGATTAAAATAAGAAGTACTCCGATGTTTCAGAATTAGAGGTGCTCCGGACGACAGGAATGCAGATGGTCATTCCTAGTTCTGTACAACATAAGTTTGTACCAGAGTTTCAAGCAAAAACCCAAAATGCAGGATTAAGGACTAGTGACTAGGAGAACAAATGCAAGAACTTAGCCAATTCCCAGCTCAATCTACGAAACTTTGCCATTTATTACAGCAAAAATGAAAATTTTCATTAAACTATTCTTGGTAGAAGTTTGTTGTCCAATAGCACAATATATGGTATCTAGAGCCTCTGAAATTTTGAAATGAACCTCGCCAAATGTCTCGTTGCAGTCTCTTGGGAGAGTGGTTGTGCTGATATGTGCTTCCTGAGGACAACAGTCTCTAATTGCCACGAGTTCAATGATAAATTCCAGCCCATAAAACTTTATTTCGTCTTGAATGAACAATATTGTCACCATGCACTCCCGCAGCATTCATAAAATTCAGCTGCAGACTAAGGGTCAGCCTTCTGATAGGTGCACGGTAACGACTCCTCGTATAGTCCTTCCAAATCTTTGTTGTTGGATTTATCCATCTGAACTATTCAGGATGATGATATTGTGACTGTTTGACACTAGATCTGTGAGGTTAGAAAGTATCTTACATGGCTGTAGTACAGATATGCATGTTTCTCATCAGCTACCCTATGCTTCAGGACCTGTTGCAAACAAGCTAACGAGACCACGAAATACTTGAGCAGATAGCTGATGTGCTCGAAAAAGCTCGCCGTCCACGTTCCATACACCCTCCTTGCCAAAAGATGTGAATGTGAAAGCGGGAGTCTGGCCAGGAAAGGGAAAATGTCGGAATGAATTGTGCATATATAGATAATGAGCCAAGAAAAAGAACACAAGTTGAAGAAATATACTTTATGGTGTTCAACAAAGTTGAAATCCAGGGGGTCCCAACCTTTCCTTGCAAGGTGAATAAGGTGCCTGCATATGGAATCAAATAAATCTACATAAGCTTCGAAAAACTTTTTGCCTTAACCCTGCATACTTGGAATTTCGAGAAGATGAAAACAAGGAGCTGGAAGAAATAACTACAAGTTGATTGTAGTTGACCAAACTATTAGTTGTGTGTGAGGCTTGGCAGCAATTAAATGCTACGGGCTTGCAAGTGATTGGCATAAATGATTCACCAAATGAGAAAAACTATTGTCATAAGTTGTCATAAATATAGCTCTCAGGTCCTAGTAGTATGGAAGATAACTAAAAGAGAGAGAGAGAGAGAGAGTCATTAAGATTACCATAGATAACAAGGGTGAGGGCACTCTTTTATTAGTATCAAATGCAGGTACCCGTCAGAAAGATGAGCATCAGCTACAAGGCCATCAGGGGCCTTTTCATTCCGGCAAGATATTATAGCAGCACCAACACTAAGAAAACGTCCTTTGGACTTCGACCATCTCAGTCCTTGTAAGTCCCGAGCCAGGCTGGGGGATCCGACCATTGCTTCGTTGGATTTCATATTACATACAGCGCAGTTAGCGCGACAACTCGCCCTGCCAGGCTTTCTAGGAAGACACCAAAGTATGCTATCACTAACTCGAGGATCTGTTTCAGAGCCCGAGGTACTGTTTTCAGGTTCAATTTCAAGATAATTCACTTCAGCCTCATATGACCTTGAAAAAAACATTCAAGAAGAAAATAAATACTTAAGTTAAAAATGGAATGATGTCATTTAAAGCATAATTCCAACTACAACAGCATGAAAGCACAATTCCAGAACTGCCCTCCACGATGCAATATCAGACTTGAAAAGGCAATCTTGAAAACCAAGTATAAAGATAACTCTAATTTGCAGAGCCTGCACTGTTGGTACAAAAGTTAGGTTGCATGTTGTAGTGTGCAATATGCAACTGTCTACCCGCAAAATTTTGATCATTTCTCATTTTGTTCCTACTTGACTACTAGAGTTCAGGATTTGACCCACCAAAACATGTACAAATCATGGCATTTGCATATAACTAATATCATAATAATATTAACTGCATTAAGTTTAACTTCAAAAAGTTCACAAAACAAGGGATAGTTTCATTTTTCGTACCCAGAGTATATCCCTTTCTCTGGTATCCAAAGTTTTTAACTTTTATGTGCCTGAGTACTCTCCGTTAGGTTGACCATTAAAACAAACGGTCAACCCAATTTTGGAGGGAAAATTAGGCGGGATCTTGTCTATATCAGGGCATGTTCGGCTGCCATTATATTCAGCACACAAAAAATTTCTAGTTTAATTTCAATTTTATAATTGAGGACAATAATATAGAAAAAAAAATTAACCCAATTTCTATTAAAAAAAGATACTAATTCAAATCGTTATGGAAATACCAATTCAAATATTTCCTCCCAATTAAAATCATTATGGAAATAAAAACACATGCTAAATGCGGAGTGATGTAGAGATAATTACCCAGTAATAATTTAACAAAACTAACAAAGTCTCATGTTCAATCACCACTAACATTGTTTGCGAAAAATAAACAGAGAAAACTAAAAACTTTGAGCACTAAGTCTAATGACTTAGAAACATGGGGTACTAAAACTGAAAAAGGGGTATACTTTGGGTATGAAAAGTGAAATAATCCCAATAAAACAACAAGCTGCACGAACTACTTTCTTTTTGCAGTATTTTATTCAAGCTTCATATTCACCTGTAACATGTGGTCTTTGATAAATCACAAATACTGACACTAACACTGAGGTGGCAACGATTCTAAGAGCTTCCAGATGCCATACAATCAGAGTGTCAGTTGCAGTTTGCAAAGAGACATGCTAAAGGAAACCAAAATTACAAAACCTATACATAAGCCTGGATGGATTTAAATGTGGAAGAGCACCAACACCTATTTTCTAGTCAATCAACTAAAACAGCGAACTAATTGCATACCTATGCTGAAGGAAAACCTTTGTGCCAGCATAATCATATCGCTTAGGTCCCATCCACCGATACTTTTCACTCTCCGTAATGACATCTCCATAGAAGCCATACCTAATAATTATCAAGAAATAGTTCTCAGAATGATGATTGAGGTACAATGAAGCATGCAACAAAGTTCTTTCCTTTCCGCTGGAACACATAACTGGGACATTGCCCAGAGTAGACATTCATAACAAGCAAGTCCATTGGAGGAACAGCCAAACCTTGTTCTCTTTCCTTTTTTGATAAAACCTTCATGCAAATTTTGACTTTAAGAACTTTTGACAGATATGCATAACCTGGAATGAAGTTGCTCATTTTCACTAGGTTTTTCTACATGAATTCTTAAAGAAAAAGGAAACCCAAAGATAGCAGTATCAGAACATCTAAAATTAAGGAACTGTACTAAATTTTAACAATGAGAACACCATGAAACTGATCTGCGAACTCTATATTGTTTCATAAATTTGGATATGCACTTTTTCTTCTGCATTGAATGAAACAATGAGATCTCAATTCTTATCTCACTAATGAATGCAATAAATCATGGTCAAGAAAGCCACTTAAGAGGTATCATCAAGGGTTCATAATAGACAGATGTGCATAAGAATTACTTGAAGATCTTCAATTCAGACAAAAAACTGCATGGTTATATAAGTACAAACAAAAAGAGAACATGTATATTAGCAGAATAAGTTCTCTGCCTAAAGTTGCAGAGTACCTCTCCACTAATAAGCGATATTTCAAGCTAACCGATAAAGATAGTATTTGAAACATCTGATGTGAAGAACTTCAACCGAAGACATGGTCTTAAAACCCAACGATTAAGCAAATAAAATGCTCACTAATTATAAGCAATAGAATACCCAGCAAAAGAAGCTGCATAGCGTACACAGGGTTCTTCATTTGATGCATGTGTTTCTTTCCATCTTACAACTTGAGCTATATCAAGGTGCACCCGTTTTCCAAGGATAATATGCAATGCTGATGTTACAGGGTCCCGGGCCCCCGTCGTACTGCAACGTAAAACGAAAACACAATTATCATATCCAGTAAAATATCAGCTGGAGTGATGGCATATTTGACCAGATTTTTAGGCGAGCATCAAAAGTCCCATCTGAAAGATAAAAGCAGTTTCTGTTCTTTCAGAAATTGAAGTATAACCCCAGAATCAGGGGATTACGGGAAGTGTCATTTAATTCAGAATTCAAGGCAGCTCATTCCATTTTTCCGTCGTACAAGATTCACCAGCAAGGTACACTCTTGAATGGATTTCTTGGATTTGTTGGAAATAGGGTAGGTTTTAATTATTTCTTTTGATATCTTTTTACCCTGCATAAGCTTTGTGATGTGCAGATGAATATCAGCAGAAATGCACTCAAGAATCTCACATTCCTCAAAGTAGACACTAACTAGCCAGTTTATCACGTAACCAATAAAAAGAGCAATTCAAAGAAGGTAATGCTGAAAATACCAAATAACGATGGCATCAGTTGATCCAGCTGGGATAATCCCGAATCTAAATTTTTCATTTGGGAAAAGAAACTCAGGGTCTTGTTCTGCAGAAAACACAAGAAAAACAATAGGCAGAGAGAACGCATCATAAACTGGACATAGAGATTAAAGTTCTTTATTGTCAAGTATACTCTAACAGGTGTGGCAGAACATTGCCATCCCTCTTAACACCACAAGTATCTTATGTATAATGTTATTACACTACACATGGAGATGTTATCTTTCAACATACCACAAATCTGTGATTGAGGTCCAACATCTTCAGAGCCTGTGAGAAGTGGAGACTCGTCTTCATTATGCTTACAGGGCTCGAAAACAGTTCTCTCAACATTTTGAACTGAGATATTCCACTCACTCTCAACTGGGTGCATGAAATTCCCAGGAGCCGGCGGATATGGAGCCTTATGCCTCAACAAGAGAAGAGAATTAAGAATTTCATTGAAAAATCCATCACCACCCTAGTAACATATGGAAAACAAGAAATCATAAGAGAATGAATGAAGTCTAAGAAATTAACCCAGTAATATGAAATAAAAAGATTATAAGATCAGTGTGGACATCCTGTGTATGGAATATCACACTGCAAAGTAAGTTAACTATTGGCCCAATTACCCCTTGGCCACTGTGCAACAAGCATGAATAGGACCGAAACCAAAAAACTAAACCTCGGAGGTATTGTACAAAATACACAAGCAACCGCTGGGTAACAAAACAAGAACAGTGATAAAACTTGATGTCTTCCTCAAGAATGATGCTTCATGTACCTCGAGAATTAGGAAATCCACGAGTAAAAGGGTTAAATACTTACAACAGCTACAACACCATCATATAAATTCAGATCCTTATTTGTAATTGAGACCAAAATGTCACGTGCATGTCCAGCCCTCTCTGTCACTATTACCTGTACAAAAAGTAGAGTGAACGATAGACGAGAAGATATCCAATTGATCAACTTGGGATTGTACCAAGCTACTATATGGGACTCTAGGACCAGATATTAATCCCTTCTATTATGAAAGTGTGGAGGTTAATAGAATTTTTGGTGTACCTACAGGTCAATAATTGAAAATTATCATATAGTAAAAAATAAGGACAGTTGACCTTTCTCCATTTCCGCATCATTGGACTTTACTAATTTTTAACATTAGTATTATAAATATTACAACAAGAATCATTTTATATTCCAAACCTGAAACCCTCTTCAAAATTTAGTGTCATATCTTCTTTTCTAGTATAGCTCTTTCAATATTTTGAATTTTCAAATGAAACTAGAATCATGTAAAACTTGGTTTCAAGAATTCTCTAACAATGGATGATCAGCACATAGACATTTTTTTGCAAGAATGCTACAGTGTTTAAAGTATACTACTCTATAGAACAAATATATTTATAATATATTTTTTAAGTTTCTAACTAATTGTCCTATTTATATCATATTCTAGAGAATGGGGAAATAGGCGCTTTTACACCAAATGGAGAGGGAACAATGGTAAAATCAAGATATCTACTGTTGCAAGTTAGATTACTAATCATGTTGGTCCCTGAATTGATAAGTTACTTGTATGATACACTAGTCAACACTTAAATTACCTAATCATTTCTAATAATGACTGACACGATTTTAAATTCTAATTTCAAATATTCATAACTTTTTATAATACATTTATTTGATCAAGTAAACTGTAAATCATGAAGTTTAAATAAGACACAAATTTACCTTTGTTTTCACTTTGGCCTGGGAAAATAATGGAGCTACTGCCTCCCATATTCTACATCCATGTCCTTTCCCACTCTTTGGGTGAACAAAAACCTAATCAGTCACAAAGTTAAGTTTAACAAAAAAAACATAGCAAGAAATGGAAAAACTCCTCTGCTACCTTAGGTTTTGAGCTTCTAACTAAAGAATGTAAAGAAGGAGCAACCAGACAATTTTAACAAGTCATGACAGTAAATTCAAACATACCAGAAGATTCTTAGGTCGCTTAGCTTCCATGAGCAGAGAAGCATTAATCTGATTAACCCAAGTCTTACATATCTCCAAATTTTTATGACCGAAAGTGTAAACTGATGGGATCCAGAGAGACGTTTGGGTCTTTGAATTGTGAACAACATGCACTGTGAACCGGTACATCTGTGGAAGCAAACAGAAAATACCAGTTGAAAGGAACATAAAGTGTTCAAAAGAAAATTGACAATTTTAGTGGCTTAAATTAGTGAAATGTGCCACCTCTAAAGAATGAACCGAAACAGATCGTTCAGCACTGCCAAGTGAAGACTCATGTACCAAACCCCAACCAATGAAGTTAACAGCATAAACATCAGCAAACTTAACCTCCGATTCACTCTGAGAGACAAATTTAAATCGCAAACAAGAAAATTTATCCTCTTCCTGTATAACATAAACAAAATTTCTTGAGATTATCTTCACAAAATGGTAAGTGTAAAAGATGTGTTAAATTGATAGAGAATGCACAATGTACAAGTATCACAGAGTCCATAACCTCACTTCCATGAGGGAATAGATGCACACAGGAAGAAGTAAAAGGAAATGGACAAGATTTTTTCCTGTGGATGAACTAGACTTCTTAGGAAACTTTTAAAGTATAAAAAAATCCAACTTCCCAACAGGATTTTATTTTGAAATATGTATTGCCATTAAGGGCTGAAACTTATGCATGCAACATCATCTTCGTCAAAAAATTGTAATTGCATCCATTCAGTTTCTCTAGCAGGCAAATTTCACTTCATTGATCTAATCTATAGACTTAAGGAATGTGCTTCTATTTGCTTTAAGCTTATGTCATCAATATTTACAGAAATGCGCTTAAGAGTTCAAAGGTTAACTTGGTCCTCACTCTTCAGCGCCTCTGCCATCAGCAAAGCTTTCTCCGAAGGCAAGACTTCATATTCTTATTGCTTTTTTCAAACAAAGAAAAGTACATTTTGTCAACAAAAAATCAAACTCCTAAGTGACAGTAGCACTTGACAATTGAATCTAAGAAATCCAGCTCAAACTAGGCAAAGGTAAATTGGCAAACAAGTTATAAGCTTATCTTGACTTCAAATGAACTCACTTCACGATGATCACTATCCATTTCCTAATACTGCACAAGAATAAATGATTATTGAAACAAATTCAAAGCACAGCAGCTTCATGCAACTAGTGAAAGCCGAATCTCCATGATGACAAGTTTATAAGATAACATATATACACATATATCTTATTTCAAGTGATTTTGCAATTAAAAGGGCCTACAAGCTTACTACAATCACACTGGCCATAATAATATGAGGAGGAGGATATAATCATCAATAAACAGAAATCA